>NC_087202.1:60123076-60143076 GCF_015104395.2 Macrobrachium nipponense | reverse complement strand
GGGTCTGTCTTGAGCTAAAAGTCTTAATTAGGCCGAAATGATTTCCCTTAAATTTTAGAAATAAGCTTCCAGCAAGCAAACAATAACTTTAGATTAAAGGGGTAGCCAATTAACCTATTCACACGAAGTCAAGGGAAAATTCTCAAATCTATAAAGGAGAAAACTGGACACAAAAAGTTAGCTTTCATTATGAAGCAATTTCCCAGACGAAAACTTTTCCACATTGTCAGTGTGCTTTTGCTTGTTGGCTAAAGTATGCCAATGAAGATACCCAGTGCTAAGAAAAAAAACAATTGAAAATGTTCGTAATTTCATGAGCAGTGCATTGAACAGTCAACATTATCATTCTGTGAATAATAAGAATAATAATGGTAAACTCTATTTCTTATACCTTCAATACGTAGAAAAAAAAAAAACTTGTGAAAATAAAGTATGCATCGATAAACAATTCTATACAATTTTCCATTTTTCCTGATGCTTTATGCACGACCTATAAATTTCCCTCAGGAATACATTTTAGGTGTATTCCTCAATTTTTCTTATTTATAAACGAAAGGGAAGATCCAAGCCGAAGCAGAATAGAAAACTGCATCTGGCGAAACTTAATTGCAAATGTATTTTTATAGTAAAGTAGCTGCGACACATTTTGGGACATAATTGTATAATCCAATTAGCTGCAGCTCAACGAGAGTAGCTCAGCTTTTCAGAGTTAATGGATGAATATTACAAAACCCTATTTGTATCATTGTCAGAAGCATCGTGCAATTGCACCTTTCTCCATATCTTTATCGGAAAATCCGTTACTGCAATTTTAATACGCAGTATCGTATTGAAATTTTAATGTGTTTTTTTAAGTTCCTTTTTACGGCCATGGGTCCATCTGCTCCCGGTGTTAAAAGCAATGCTGTGATAAATATGAAAACAGATAGCAAATAAATCAACTGGCATACATAGCACCTGCCATAAAGCCAATTAAATTTGACCAGTTTGTCATTTTGGAAACATAAACGATATGAACCAAAGTGCCCAGCACGAACTAAAAATAATTCTGTTTTCCTTCTATGATGTCCAGTGTGGAAATCTATACAGAGCCTCTGTGGCAGTCAGAAGAAGAAAAATGGTAATAGCAGTTCTGATATTTCATGAAGCCACCCGTGTAAGGAAAAACATTTTCTTGCCGCACAAAGGATTATCATGATATTCCTTAACAAAGTTATACAGACGCAAGCATAGACATAAATTTGCACTGTGATAGGATTTGTTCTATGCAAGCAACTATCTTTGGTCGTCCGTTAAAAAAAAAAAAAAAAAAGGTGGAGTGGGGGGCGCAGTTAAGCAACTCTAGGTCTGCATAGTACTTAGATTGGAAGCCACAAATAAAAAGGTTAGCAATGCAAAGGAACAGATAATAATCATGTTGTCTCCATAGACATTTCTTTTCTCTCCTCAACCTATTGCAATATTTCTTCTAAATTCTTCATTTTACTTATTATGTATTAAATCTCTCATCCTCCCATCATCTACTGCATTTAATTCATGAAACCACAAGGACAGCAAATACAACAAACGTAACAACAGTTATAACTACACCAATTACATCAATGAACTATAAATACAACTACTACCACTAATAAAAATTCACAAAACATCGATGTCAGACACTCACTGCCCGTTAAATGTCTGCTGTCTGCCTCGGAGCCTTCCTCGACATTAATTATTTTCTTTTCATCATTTCTCGAGCATCAACTAAGATGTGGCCTTCGCGGAATCACTCAAAAACACTTGTTTCCAAAGGCATGTATAGAATAGAATTTTCATGCGGTGCGATTGTATAACACAATATTTTACCGGGATTTACAGGTCAACAAACACATACGCACAGACACACAAACACACACACACAAAGGAGGTCCTTTGTAAAAATCCACACAGCTTGTTGCGCTAAAAAAGTTAAAATAAAATATAATCAAAGGAATAAATAAAAAAAATGGCGCCTCCCATCTCTACAAAATAAGGCGTTGTTACTACATCCATGATTCAAAAGCAAAATATTTCAAATTAACAATAATTACTATTTGTTCTTACGAAAAAATGGAACAAAATGAACTTCCAGCAATTCGACTAAAGAACGAAACACAAGGCAACTTGTACGATTGTGTTGCTATAATTGTTAATCGGTTTATTTAGTACTCTCAATCTCCCTCTACCCCTCCACCACTCTGTTTATTCATCCGCCGGCCCCACCCCTACCCCACGGCATCTCTCTCCTACACAGAATTTTCGTGATCTAATTTGTTTTTAGCAAAGCTTTTTCTCTTCTTACCTGTAAAAAAAAAAAAAAAAAAACTCAAATCACAATTACAGAGAAACCGAGGCTCAGATTGCAGTCAGTCTCAATTCACTTTCCCATCCTGGATCGTGAGAACATTAATTTGCTGTAATGGTACCAAAGAAAAAAGCAGCTTTTCAGGTGAAATCTCCAAATAACTAACTGCAAGGTTCTGCATATCAAAGAGTAGGAATTCTGCTGAAAATACAAAAGGAAACCAATATGAACGCTTCATAACTGACTGCATACTTGCATTTTATATTTTGTAATCTTAGGTTTCTACTTTGGTAACTAGTGATAAGTGAAACAATGGAAACACTAAAACTGAATTCACCGAAGGTTATTCGTTCTGCGACTTCTAAAATGAAAATCAGTTGCACATTCAGCTCTACTATGAGATTCAGGGTCTCTGTAACACGGTTTTTTGGACTTTGCTCCTTGTCAAAGCATCGGATGTAGCTGAAAGTTGACATATGTATATATTACAACCACACACAAATTTTGTCAGCATTATCAATAAACTAAACCCGATAGTTTTAATTTTTATAGAGTAAAAATGATCTAGCCGACGCCATGGCCAGTGATTACGAGCCAAGAGTCGAAAAACATTCATTACGTAAGCAAGGTAAACACCTTTTGAGGTAATGTTGCCCCGCCCATCCACCAGACAGAAACTCCATCGGCTCTAAACCCAAAGACTTTATGAATGGCGGAACGATACATAGATGTGGGTGGGGTATCAGTGCTAGCGTAGTAATACTACTATAGCAGTAGTGCCGCAACAGTATAGCAGTAATAAACATGAATTAAACGTTTAGGCCAACTGCTGGGATCCTTGAGTATCAATTAGCACTTCTTATCAACTACTCGAGAAATTAGTTTTTATAGCCAGAAGTTAAATTTTCTAATCCAACAATGCCTATGGTAGCCTTCAGTGTTATCTTGAATTATAACGAGGCGAAAGTGGGTGGAGCCTCATGAAGTCATCATTCTGACGATAATTATTGGTGAAGGTTTAGAGCCAAAATACGGTACCGGCTTTTTTTTTCAGTAAATAGGTAGATAGCCAATAAATAAAAATTGCTTGACATTGGATATAGCAGTTATCAATCCTAGCTTGTCTACTATGTTTTTGAAAATTACCAACTATTCCTTACATTTTGTCAATCTAATTGTGACCTATAATGTAGACTGTAATTTCTTAGGAAACCTATTTTGGGAGTTAGACTAATAATCGAAGTGTTTTTGTATTTATTAACATATTTTGTTGGTTTGTTCATTATGACAATTATTAGTGGAGAGGTTCCAGAGTTCATAAAGGTGTACTGCTTTGCTTGTATTTAAATTTGTATGTAATTGTTGCCAGAGGTTTAGCCTTCGTTTCGTATAGCCAATCATCCATCGAGAAAGAGGGAAGAAATGCTGTCATAAGTTACGTAACGAGTGCGTTCGAAACCTTTTCTCTGAGTAAGTTGGCCCGTCTTCAAAAAAAGTCACTTTTACATTATAAGTACCAAATTTATTCAACCTAAGTAATGCAGAATATAGTCAAAATTTATGTGTAGATATAATATGTATTCTGAATAAGCGTTATATTTATGAAACGCATAGATAAAAAGTTATTGCGAAAAAACCGTGTTACAGAGGCCCTGAATCTCATAGTAAGTATAAAGAGATGATAAATATTTCACCTCCTTCATCTAGAGTTCACGAACACTGCAGCCTCCAGTACCTGGACGCTTATTTTTGTACGGGGATCAACGTCATATATACAAAAGCTAAGGGGGAAACGATGAATTTTACTATCCTTTTTTGTTTCTGTTGTTCTGACTCAATTACACACACAGCACACAAAAACTTATAACACGAGCGGAGGCGGAGGAGGAGGAGGAGGAGGAGGAGGAGGAGGAGGAGGAGGAGGGGCAATGGGAGAGTAGGAAGGGCGAAGAGGAGTTGCTTACAAATAAATATTAGTTTTTTTGGATTGGAGCCACGTTATCGTTTTGGTAGAATAGAGACCAGATAACAAGATAACATTTCGCATTTACTTCTTCTTCTTCTTCTTCTCTTTCTTTTTCTTCGGAGAGAGAGAGAGGTTGAGCCTGTTGGGAATTGGATATTTTCTGTATTGGTCATAGGTTCTTGCTGAATGTCAAAGTCAACCTAAACCAATAAATACACACATACGTCATTACTGTAGAGTGTAGACTGTTAAGTCCCCCGAACCCATTTGATTCAGAGATCTTCATCTACTAGTAATACTAACAGTTGAAAACGTAGCACACAATGAATGGTTCTCTCAATAAACCGATTACGCCAAATGATGTTTTCGAATGACGACAGAGGAGACCTGAAAGGTTTTTAAAAGAGATCTTCTATGAGAAGAGATAACTTAATTTTCCTCTCGGTTTTGATCAACTGGAAGAACTCTTATCTTGTTCAACGACACCCCGATTTGTTTTTATTTGGGATTTTTGTTGGTCAGAGGAGGAAAAGGTCGTCGACCTCTTCAGAGAAAGAGAGAGAGAGAGAGCCGCGTTCAGGATTCGAACGTCTGCCACCTGGGTTGTGAGCTGGTAGTGCTACCAGTAACTGTTGTGCAATGAGGACCAGAGAGAGAGAGAGAGAGAGAAGGGAGGGGGGGGGGGTGTGTGTTTGGAGGGGAGGTTTAGAATAATATATTATAGCATTCAGCAGACGCACATATAAGTTGTGCTTCAAGGTTCCAGCAGCTTTTGACACTGTATCTCAGAGAAAAGAGAGATTTGCAACAGCTTCAAACTTTGACCACAAGTCAGGGGAAATATAAAGCGGCTATTTTTTTTTTTTTCTAATCTTGGGTCGTTGACCGAAAAAGTTCTTGCAAGTGCCACGTTAATAAATGCTTATGGTACACCGTGGATTAGATTGTTACCGGATATTTAAAGTTTTTCCCCAATGCTCTGTGTGTCTGTCTACAAGTCAATATCTCCCAGCAAACACATCTTCAAAACGAATACTGCAAGCATTACATGATCTTTTCATCCTTCTTAGTTTTGAACGTACTTAGTCAATGTAATTCATTCTTCTCATTATCTGCGGTATACGAAATGGCATAAATTTGATCATGTAAATCAATAATGCATAATAACAGCAATGTTCCTTTGGATAATGTATACGCGTTGGCAAGTTCACAGATACGAAAGATACAGAGAGGTTGAATGGAGGATAACAACGAACCCACAGTGGAGAGAAAAAAAGAGAGAGAGAGAGAGAAAAAAAGAGAAATGAGTAAGGCTTGCATGAGAGTGATGTCGAATATGCTTGACTCTCTTCTTTCTCGAATTACTATTATATTAACCATGAGAATAAGGGAATTAAAAAAAAAAAAAAAAGTCATTAATTACCTTGGGACATTATGACTGATGTCATGACACCAACACTGAACAGACAGCGCATTTATCCTCATGAATAAGATTCAAAGACCTAAAAGTCTCACGAGACTAAGAATAATGATTAATTGCATACGAAAACTTAACTGGATCTGCATGAAAGCTTTTTTGTAATTGAGTCTTGGGTGAATTTTGAAAAATATCTCGGAAATCAGACTCAAGGTTTCAAATTTACACGACTATCACCGACTCCTTCACGGATGTGGGAGGGAAAGTTTAAAATGTCTCACTGGATCTACACCTTTAAGTATTTTCACAACCCTACAACTGCCTCATATTATTCCACCTGAATATCAGGTTATCACTGAGATCGAGGGGAGGAGACAAGTATGTGAGGGGAAAGGATAAGATAAGTTGACAGATTGGCAAATTTTGGGATAACGTAAATGGAAAATGAGATATTCATTGAAACATGAGAAACAATGCATTAACTCCTATTATTTGAACGAGGAAAAAGCTAAAATATATATATCACAAAAATTCTAATCGATACAAGAATACCGAAAAGCTGTGTCATGATTTACGTAAACCATGAAGGAAATGCCCCTTACGGAAGGTATTTCTGTATCTGACAGTCTGTTCAAGCAATTTGCCAAAAATATTTCTCTCTCGAACTCATGAACCCCGTAGGGGTTTGATGCCGTTAGTGCATCTCATGCGTTGCACTGAATGCATGCATTACTTAAGGTTCTTTGCAGCGTCACTCCGACCCCTAGCTGCAACCCCTTTCGTTCCTTTTACTGTACATCCTTTCATATTCTTTTTCTTACATCTTACATTCCATCTTTTCCTAACAATTGATACATAGTGCAACTGCGAGGTTTTCTTCCTGTTACACTTTTCAAACTTTTTACTGTAAATTTCCGTTTCAGAGCTGAATAACCTCAAAGGTTCCAGTGCTTGGCCTTTGGCCTAAATTCTATAGTCAATTTAATTTGAACTCATGAAATATCTGTGGCTACTACCACCACCTGGTTTCTGTGTATTTGTTTACTACTCCTCTAATGCCTTTATCCCCCCCCCCCCTTTTTTTTATCTAAACCTTATTTTTCTATTTGAGAGAAATATCTTCTCGCTGTTACATTCCATATTAGAATCTCAATTATACCAAAATCTTGGTACTCTGACTCTGACTTGCAACTGCAGTCAGTATATAAAGACGGAACTTTAAACATACTTCATCTGTTCACAAAGAGAGTCATTTTTGGGTTACGACAGAACTAAATAGAATAATGGGCCGGGAATTATAATTTTCCAGACATAAAGGATATTTCTATCGTATAGATACAAGGGTCTTTACATAAAACGACGAATGAAAACACTTCGTAATACTCGAGGGGTGAATACAAAAGAAACTTCTCGGTATGAAAAGGTCTTAAGTAAATTAAATATAAGTATGTTCTTAATACTGCATGCATCGAAGACAATAGATAATTTATCGCAATTTGAAAATTTCGGGAATATTTTCTGCGTTTTTGTGCAAGTGTGCATGTGGGTGTGGAAAGCGAGTGCATACCTACGCGCTTGAATTCTCCAGTGCATATACGTATATTCATGGAAGAATGTAAGACTCCAACATATCAACGAAAGAAGCACTTGTGAGTTTTCTAAAAAAAAATCTCATTATAACTTTCGTCGTAAACAGATGAAGAAGAAAATTATGTAAATTAAACCACAGTTAATGTGTCAAAAGTTCAAAGTAAAGAGCAATATATTCAAATACAGCGAGAGAGAGAGAGAGAGAGAGAGAGAGAGAGAGAGAGAGAGAGAGAGAGAGAGTCCTTTTGCCATGATTACAAATACCTTGTCGAACGCTAGGGATACCTTTCAGGCAATGCTTCTCGATAGAAAGTATTTAATCAATACAGCTGAAGAGAGATTAAACATCTTATCAAAGTCTTTCAGTCTGACGAAATGATTCGGTCATATTGGTCACCGGTAAAGAAGAAAGATTCTATAAAATGTAGTCTTCATATAAAATTTTATTCCAATAAAACTATTTGGTCTTCAAAAACGAAAGCAACAACAGGCGTTCTAAATCTTCCTATTTCTTAAAGTTGTCAGCAGTTGGCAGTAACCGGTACGGTTACTGCCAACTGCTGACAACTTCATCACCAACTCCTTTTATAGAAGTAAACTGTTTCACTTGTCAATGTAATAAATGTTTGCTTCGAAACGTTTACGATAAGCAAACGTCCTATTACCAGTTCTGTGGAAGAAAAAATTCAGTAGTGTGATTTTGAGGGGAAAAAGCCTATCTAAGACACGTTAATGATAAAATGTGTGAGTATTATTTATAGTTAGCGGACATCTTATATGGAGAATTGTTGGGACGTAAGTATTAGTGAGTGTTAAATGGCGACTGTCAGGCTCTCTGTCCAAAGGAACACACAAGGGCTCTTATTTCCGCTTAATGGGCGATGCTATGACTGAGTACAAGTGAAGAAAAAATCTAGCCTAAACTCCACTACTGGATATTATATTGAAGGCCGACATCCCTTCTTGGATATAAATGTGGAGAAGAAAAAATCAGGTACAGTACTATCGTGTACCAAAAGGCAATTAATGTGGGTCGGTGCCATTACGTCTGTGGGGAGGACATCCGGAAATGAGTGTTTCAACAGCGAGGCACATTTACTGCTTATTGGTGCTGCTTTTCAGTGAATCTGGCTGCTCTCGCCAGATAAAGGGGATCAGGGATCAATTGTGAATGTGAAAGATCTCTGTTGAAATACAACTTATGAAAAAGTAACAAACAAGAGACCATCCGTCGATGGTCCAAGTCATAACTATACTATTAGGAAGCAGAAACCTAGCACCACGGACCACTGTCTAAAAGAGATACATCTCTGGCAGAAGCAGACATCCACACCGAAGAACAGTATTCTAGTAAAGGGAGTAAAAAAAAAGAGAGAGAGAAAAAAAACTATAATATTGCGTTGATTATATCAGCGTTATAAATATGAGGCCTTACAAAAGATTCCTAACTTTCGGGCGGCATTTGCTGAAACTTTCATTAAAAATCTCAAGAAAGAATTAAAATTAACAACATAGAATCAGAATCAAAGCTAATAAATAAACTCAGAAGAACTGTAAAATTTTAAAAATCAACAGAACAATAAAAAAAACAATAACATCAACACCAAGCGTATTTACATTATTTACAAAATTTATGTTGAGCTTATAAACAAATGGCACGATACGTCATTGCAAAAAGTGCCGCAGGCAACTGGTCAACAAGGTGGGGTTAGTACACCTTGTAAAGCAAAAGAAATTTGCTAGGTTTGCCACAACAACGGGGGAGGGCAGCCAGGATGGATTTTGAAATAAAACGTTCAGAACGAAAAGACTGGGTAAAGACGAAGGCCCTTTCCTGATAATCCTTTGCTTTCAAAAGAGGATAAATGCTTGATTGTACCCATAGGCAAGGTATGATAACCGCCAGCTTTAGGAAAAAGTGAAAAGACTTCTGCAAAAGGGGTATGAAATTGAAGGTTTTAAGAAAATGAAAACAAAATCTGTATAAAAGAGATATATACCAAACTCTTCCAACGGTTGTCATCGCGACAAAAGGGAAAAAGAATATTTTATAAAGAAGAAAACAAAATTAAACAGAATGAGAGCAAGCCTGGCAAGAGCAGCCACTAACACTGCAGGTGTTTTTACGAAGACAGTAAGTTTCCCTTTTTGACGAGTTGCTTCGTTAATAGTATTATTTTGTTTGCTTCGCAAATCCAAGAGGGAATGTTTCTATAATCTCTTTATGTTATCTGTACAAAAGATCGTGTTTAATCTATAAGCATGACTATTATAACGTGCATTACAGCAGTGTAAACTAGGTAGAAATCGATCTTCAAACATTGTATTTTGATGTTTATGGCCTTAACCATCTAGAACAAAAGACGCAGGATTCTCTCATTAGTTCAGGAGCATTATCCCCTAAGGCCATGGACATGAAAAATAAAGGAAGAAAGCTGAACTTACTAAAGTCACCTGAAACCATACTTAGTTCAGTGGAGTAAACTTAACTGAGTTAACACTGAACTAGCTGAGTAATGCAAGATGGCCGTGGTCAACAGAAAAAAACACTTTCTGAACTATTGACCGTAAACAGATGTTATATTTTTTTGTCTTCAAACTGGGAAAGATCAATTTCTAGTTACTTCTAAGATGCGTAAAATATTCGGCCATATTTAGCACTTTAAATAAAAATTAGTAGGTTTTTCAAATTGAGCATCGTGGTGCTCTTACATTTTTAAAGTTCAAATAACCCTATTTTTCATACTGTACTTTTTTTGTCAAACAGCTTATAACTTTCATATTTTGCATTATTATTAATTAGAAACTTTTTTTCTTTTCGGCAGGATCTGACTAATGGAAGACAAGATGCCCGAGAAATGTGTTTTCTGCATCCAGCCAATTGACTTTGATCATGTTCAAGTGAAAGGTCGGTGTACAAGGCACCTAGTAGCAGGTCTCAGACAAGCGAATTTGACATAAAGAAAGTCTGCATTTATCGTGGAAAGTGTGCTGATTATGCTAAGACAATAAAACAACCTCCAGAGAAACGTCATAAAATACGTAAAACAGCAACTAAGGACTTTATCCACTCCGTACAAGAGATACATGGAGCAACGATGTATATGTGCGTATTCAAAACATTGGCGATACAGTTGCCGCTGAGTTGATATACCACCATGCATGTCAGAGTAGCTTTCATAAGGGCAGGGAGTTTATGTAAAATCCTAGGGAAAGGCCTTAAGTTCGTCCAAAAGGGTCGGTCGATCAGGAGAAGAATTTAGGTTTTCTTCAGTTTTGTTATGATCACCACTTCACTCTGACAGAATTGGAGGAACTGCTGAAAGACTTTACTGGAGATGGTATAGTGTACACAAAAACAGCCTGAAATCAAAACTGCAAGAAAGGTACAATGAGCATATGATCATCACATGTCAGCATGGAAAAGATAATATATATGCATTCCTGAGTGTACAAATTGTGACAATCTTGTTGCAATTGGTCATCTCCAAAAATTTAGGATAACGGAATCTATCATTCATGAGTGTCCTTATTTCACAATCGTTAAGAACCCCTGCCATGTCAATAATATAATGTAGACATTGTATCTTTACCATACTGACATATGATGATCGTATGCTCTGACCTTTCACTTGAGCTGTATGCTTCTCTTTTCCTTTTCTTAATATTATTAGGCAAGAGATATAATTCTGCCTGCAGCTCTTGTGTACAGGAAGCGGACGTGATCTGCTTGCTAGCAGCTGTCCAATACATCCTTCAATTCGCTGCTGATTGACACGACCTTATCTAATCCCTTTTGACCCATTGTAATATGATCAGAGTCGGTTGGCTGGTTACAGAAAATTCATTTCTTAGGCCTCTTGTTTTCCAGTAGGCAGATCCTACCAAAATAAAAATAAAAAAAGTTTCTGATTGATTATAATTCAAATTACTGATTGATAATAATTCAAAATACGAGTTATAAGCTGTTGGACAAAAAGGGAACGTATGAAAAATAAGGTTATTTGAACTGTATAGAAATGTAAGAGCACACAATGCTCTATTTGAGAAGCCACTAATTTTTATTTTAAGTGCTAAATATGGCCGAATCTTTTACATTTCTATTGACGGACGCCATCTTGGCCGCCATCTTGGATTACTCAGCAAGCTCAGAGTTAACTCAACTGAACTTTACTCCATTGAACTAAGTATGCTTTCACATGACTGCAGTAAAAAAACAAAAAATTTGGTTTCTGGAGTTTTTTCCCCAAGTTGTAAGCTAATGCTCCTGTAAGACAAATTGCGTTGGTTGTAAATGTAATTAAGGTTATTGTTCTAAAGGGTCCACAATAATACAAAGTGTGAAAAGTCTGTGTATAATTTTGAAGACTTTACAGAAAGCTTTCGAACCCTTCCCTGGGTTCATCTTCAGTCCAAATGAAGAATACGTTACGACAAGTACAGAGGTAAATTTAAAAAACAAGAGATGTTGAAGATCGTTGACAACGGTCGTTAGCTCGTTAATGGGCCAGGTGAAGAAAGAGGGTAGTAAACAACAATTAGGTGATACCCTCTCCTCTATCAATCCTTCTGGCTGCAATCCTGTTGGATCTTCGTACAGGTTGTTGCAACATTACATGAAGTCCTTCATCCAAGGGCATAGATTGGGCACCGTTATCAGACTCCCCCGGGGCAGCGGTTACCTGGACTGGAATAGGCAAGGCAGAGGCAGCATCAGGAGAGGAAAAAACAGAGCCTGCCCTACCGTTAAAATCTTTTAAAAACATACTAGTAATATAAAAATTAACAAATGGGTCTTCGTTGACAAAAGACTTGTTTCCTTTGAATGATTCTCCCAAACTTATAGCAGCTCCCTCGACTAGTCGTCTGACATTTACATTGTTACTTTTAAAGATAATTTTAGCCTCGTAGTTCATAAGCTCGCTTATGTTCGCCCAAACGTATATCTAGTCCCCGTCCACTTTCACCAAAATATTTACTATTACAATCCATACACGGTAGTTCGTAAACGCCTGGGACTATGGGATTTTTATCATTGTTATTGTTTCTTACGAGGGAACGTCTTATTGTATTATCATATTTGAACACAATTTTAGTTTTCTTCTGACTTTTGTTCATATGTCCACTAATATTCTTTACTTCTGGATTAAAGGGAAGGGACAAATATCTTTTTGGTTTTTCCTTAGTATTATCTCTCAGTCCATAGAACGACTTCCTCGCTCGCGAAATTGCTTTCTCAATGAAGTGAGGGGGATATCTGAGACTTCTAAAAGTAGCCGTGATGTGTTTAAGTTCACCGTCTATATATTCGGAGTCGCAAATTCTGAATGCGCGTAAAGCAAAATTCATAATAACGTTACTTTTTATTTCTTTTGAGTGAAAAGAATAAAAGTGGACATAACTCGGAATTGGTAGATTTCCGGTAAACTGAAAATTTGTACCTCTGGCTATTACAGTCCCTGTACACTAAAACATCTAAAAACGGTAATTTAGAATCCACTTCTACTTCTGTTGTGAACTTAATTGATGGTAAAATGCTATTTGCTATTTCTACTAGTTCTGTAGCTTTTCATCGGTACCTTTAAAAATGATAAAAATGTCATCTACATATCTCGCCCATAAAACTGGTTTCGTTTCTTCATCACACCTGTTTAAAATTTCTTTTTCCACAAACTCCATGCAAATGTTAGCGAGGACAGGAGACAGGGGAGACCCCATGGCTACACCTTCTTTTTGAGCAAATCCCTGATTATTGAACTGGAATACAGTGGACGAGACACATGATCTGATAAGGGAGAAAAACTGCTCCGCGGGAATGGGGAAAGTCACATTACCTTGATCATGTTCTTCCTGTAACTTTGTGATCACATAATCTAATGGAACGTTGGTAAATAATGCCGTAACATCTAAACTCGCCATCCTCTCATCTACCCAATTACTATCTTTGACCCGCTGTATAAACTGGAATGAATGCTGTAAATGAGCACTTGAGAACGCCAAGAAACTGACTAAGAACCTGAGCCAACCACTCTGCTAATGTGTTTTGCGGTGAACCACAAGCAGCAATAATAGGCCTGAGGGGGCACCCAGGTTTGTGAACCTTAGGAACACCATAAAAGTAAGGTACACTAGGGGATCTTGAAGAGATTTTTGATAAGACTAATTCTTTGTGCAGAGGATCAGAAAGGGTATTGGCTATTTTTCTAAGTTTTCTATTAAATTCTTGTTGCATTTTGGTGGCAATGGGCTGGGACCGCAGTGTGAGATAAGTTTGGGTATCATTTAAAAGGGCATAAGCTTTTTCCAAATAATCACTTGTGTTCATGACTACTGTAGCTCCTCCTTTGTCAGCTCTCATGATCATGATTTCTTTGTTTCTTTTTAAGGAAGCTAGTGCCAGTTGGTGCCTTTTAGGTAATACATTAATAGACTTATTATTTATATTATCAGTTAGGATAGCACCTTTTAAGAAATTTATTGTAAAGTCTGGGTATTTAAAATTAAACAAATTAATACTACTAATAGAGTTAAGTACATCAAGTTTGTCTGTGCCGGTACAAAAACCCATCCCCAAGTTAAGAACTTCAAGTTCTTCTTTATTTAATAAAACTGTGGAAAGATTATTTACTTTATTAGTAGAATAGTCCCATTTTGAATAATCTAGTGCACGCATTAATTTGTTATGTAGGCTCTGTTTATGATCCCTGGCCCTAGCGGCAACTACCTCACCTGCTCTTTGCCTGGCACCCTCGAATCTGGCAGATTGTAGACGGTCTCGAAGTTCTCTGAGTGACGAGCGTAATTCCAGATGTAAGACCTCGACATCCCATTTAGCTTCCTGTATTTTGTCTTGAAGGAGATATCTGGCAAATTCAGGAAACTCTTCTCCCAGGAAGGAGGTACGGGAGCAGATTCCAAAAGACTTAGGTAAGATATGTTCCTCCAAGCATCTGCGGAGGAAGGCCAGCTGATTCTTCCTTCTGAGCCACCAGAAATCTACCAATTCCGAGAGTTATGTCCACTTTTATTCTTTTCACTCAAAAGAAATAAAAAGTAACGTTATTATGAATTTTGCTTTACGCGCATTCAGAATTTGCGACTCCGAATATATAGACGGTGAACTTAAACACATCACGGCTACTTTTAGAAGTCTCAGATATCCCCCTCACTTCATTGAGAAAGCAATTTCGCGAGCAAGGAAGTCGTTCTATGGACTGAGAGATAATACTAAGGAAAAACCAAAAAGATATTTGTCCCTTCCCTTTAATCCAGAAGTAAAGAATATTAGTGGACATATGAACAAAAGTCAGAAGAAAACTAAAATTGTGTTCAAATATGATAATACAATAAGACGTTCCCTCGTAAGAAACAATAACAATGATAAAAAAATCCCATAGTCCCAGGCGTTTACGAACTACCGTGTATGGATTGTAATAGTAAATATTTTGGTGAAAGTGGACGGGGACTAGATATACGTTTGAGCGAACATAAGCGAGCTTATGAACTACAATCACAAAACAGCGCAATAGTAGCACATGCATTCATGAATGATCATAGACTCAACTGGAACGAGGCTAAAATTATCTTTAAAAGTAACAATGTAAATGTCAGACGACTAGTCGAGGGAGCTGCTATAAGTTTGGGAGAATCATTCAAAGGAAACAAGTCTTTTGTCAACGAAGACCCATTTGTTAATTTTTATATTACTAGTATGTTTTTAAAAGATTTTAACGGTAGGACAGGCTCTGTTTTTCCCTCTCCTGATGCTGCCTCTGCCTTGCCTATTCCAGTCTAGGTAACCGCTGCCCCGGGGGAGTCTGATAACGGTGCCCAATCTACGCCCTTGGATGAAGGAATTCATGTGATGTTGCAACAACCTGTACGAAGATCCAACAGGATTGCAGCCAAAAGGATTGATAGGGGAGAGGGTATCACCTAATTGTTTTTTACTACCCTCTTTCTTCACCTGGCCCATTAACGAGCTAACGACCGTTGTCAACGATCTTCAACGTCTCTTGTTTTTTTAAATTTACCTCTGTACTTGTCGTAACGTATTCTTCATTTGGACTGAAGATGAACCCAGGGAAGGGTTCGAAAGCTTTCTGTAAAGTCTTCAAAATTATACACAGACTTTTCACACTTTGTATTATTGTGGACCCTTTAGAACATTATATATTCTCTCGTGATAGAGATTTTTTTCCCTATTAAGGTTATTATTTGTTTCACTTTGAGAGGACATGAAAAATTACGTTGGTTGTAAATGTAATTAAGGTTATTATTTGTTTCACTCTGAGAGGACAGTATGAGACGATAGGAAGATAAGATTTAAACCAAAGGCCAAGCGCTGAAAGGAACCTTAAGTAATGCCTACAGTGCACTGGTGGCACTACCCTCCTACGGAAGTATGAGACTAGGACCCCGTCCATTATTTTATTATTATTATTATTATTATTATTATTATTATTATTATTATTATTATTATTATTATTATTATTCTTCTTTATCACAGTCATCCTATTCGACTTGGCAGTTTTATAAGTGCGAAATTCCGGGTTGCATCCCTCATATTTAGGGGTCCATCACTTTTCTCACTATTATTATTATTATTATTAATAATATTAATATTATCCTTATTATTCATAGACACAACATCTAACAGATAACGCCTTAAGAAATAACAGAAATCCAAAAACGCTATATATAATGCATAATAGCATATAATTTATCATACATAACAGCAGTAAACAAAGTGTTCAAACTCTCTTTAAGAGGAAATTTTCGAGTATCAAAAGCCGCATCGCCATCCGACAGACAATTCGACAGTCTCACAGTAAATTGAACCCATCATGGCTACCCAACATAGTGTTGATAAGCAGACTGGGAAATTGAAGCAAGCAGTGTGTGCTCACTCTACGGGCAAAACTAGGCCGTCGATTAAAGAAGGCTCATCATTCTCTAGGGACGCCATCCACAGAGGCTGCAATTCTATGTGACAAAAAATGAGCTCATTGCATCTTCCGCCTAGAGTGATTCTTCACTTTCCATACGAATGGCCTCCCTAATCCAGGGTTCTATGTATCATATATAAAACGAAATCTAAAAAAACGAAACACTGGAGGAAGCACAAGGTAAACGGACTTACGGCCGTTAGTCTTTAAGATGAGAATCCATGAAATTTGATAATGAAGGGACAGTTATCCGGCCCCAGTTTTTGTAGGCTACTTGAATACGTAAAAAGAAGTCTTAAGTAAGAGAGAAGCCTCACGTGGTAAGGGGATGCAGAATCAACGAAATGCTTTTCAGCATCTGTAAAAGATCGCCAAGGGAAGTGAAATATTAAATGAAAATCAAACTTTTCCCATTCGGAGGCTGAACGGACACCGACGGGGCAGATGCGATGCCATCTAGCGGTTTTAAAAACTGTTACAAACTGAGAAGTCTTCTTCCACCAGTGAATCGTCTTCCCTTCCTCATAATGTGGCTTCTGTAACACATATCACAACAGGCCTCTCCAATTACATTCCACAAAATTAAAATTTTCAAAATATCAGAATTTTCTGGGATGCACATAATTCTACAGTCAGAAAAAAAAATGGTGAACCATACTAAATCACTAAAGCGTCAACGTTCTAATGTTAATTGTACTCTCCTCACTAAGAGTAATCTTCATCAATGGGTCAAGATCCACAGTGGATACTAATAATCAACATACTCAGATTAATCTGGTATGAGTGCGATTTACAATATTACATTATTACGAGTTGAAGGAAATGATACGCGTCCTAAATTATATTTTTTTTTTCATAAAACCTAAACAACACAAACTTTTTCCTTATCATATAATAAATGAAATGTTTTTCATGATTTAATCGATTTTTATAATCAGCATCTGCATTTATTATTTCTGTATTTTCAACAGAGTACTAGTAAAACTCCTAGGTTCTCTCTCTCTCTCTCTCTCTCTCTCTCTCTCTCTCTCTCTCTCCCCGTGGCTTATATCTACCTGACACCTAAATTCCTTTTTGAATAAGGGCATGAGTTTTAATTAAAGGAACTTACCCAAAGGTTCATTGTTCGTACAAGATAAATGAAATTGCCTGATGACATTTTCATATCAGAAAAAGGTTTGCATTCCTCACTAACTTCAGGTTGCATCTGCAGACACCATGTAGCTACACTCTTACATAGGCAAGACAAAGACGTACAACTGGAAAATAATAAATAACCAACAAGAAAAGGGGTCTAACTAAAGCGTAATTGTTGGAGGTAGCTAAACAAGATTAATAAAAAGAGGACAATGGTGCATTAGTTGCAAGTGGGAATAGATAAAAGTATATATTATACATGAAAGAGAAAGAGACAGATATGCGAATGCATGGTTGAGCAAATGTTTTAAGCATACCTTGACCTGAATTAATTCAGTGTTTTACAGTCGTTTACAATTCAAAAACATTACTAATGAGGAGGGAGTTTAAATATGGTAGCGCTATTACATAATCCATTATTGCTCGGGAGATTTACTACGCTGATATTTACAAAGATAAATTAGAATACTCTTGTTGTAAGAAAATCAACATGAATCATGAATGAACATTTTAAGTGACGGATTGTTCTTTTTTTCATTCTGAAACGAATGTTATGAATCATTAACGTCCAAGGAACAAAGAAGAACATTAATCCTCGCTATGGAATATCTTTCAACTTGAACTGTTTCCAATTAGTTAGAAATATAATTTTTTTAAGCGTTTTTTAATTATCCATATGAGAAAACGGGAAGTTAAAAGAAAGAAAGAGACGGGGAGGGTGGTTGCCAGTTACACCAGTTGAAAAATAATACATACATATATATATATATATATATATATATATATATATATATATATATATGCTATATATATATATATATATATATATATGTGTGTGTGTGTGTGTGTGTGTGTGTGTGTGTGTGTGTATGTATATGTAATATATATGAAGTATAGGCTGTCAACAATTTATTTCTTTTCATTAAATTGGTGCAAATTTATTTCTAAAAAGCATAAGGCAAAATGGAAAGTATTTAGCATTTGGCTCCTCTTACTCTCCTCCTCTCTGTATTGCGTGACGAGATACTCCATATTTGAAGAACAAAGACAAGAGAAATGAAGTGATGAACATGGAAATATCAATGAGGGGAAGTGCGAAAGGTCGGGGAAGAGAACAAAGATAAGAAAAGAATGCTGAAGTAAATCAAAAGAATAATACAACTGCAAGAAAAAAAAATCAAACTCATCGACGGAAAAAAATTCATTCACTATTCAGTTTCTCTAAAAAGGAATTGTTCAGCTTAAAATTTGCTGAAAACTGAAAACAAAAACAAAATGTAAAACCCTTGAACGATGATAAAAACTTTCTTTTGAAAGTCACGAGCCATTAAATGGCGATGTAACGCTTTGGTAAAATGTTTCTAAAAACGCACTTCATTCGAAATGAGAAAGTGAGAGTGATACTGGAAAAGAATATCATTCTCTGATGTTTTCTTTGACGGAATATGACGATTATTCTGCCACTTTACATGCAGCAATAATAAAGCGCGCAAAAAGAATATTTAACGCAAGAGAAAATGATCGGATGTGCGTTCAGCAGAAGAGGGCCTTACGTTCACCTTATCTTTAAGTAAAACCATATAATGATGAGATTTAGTTTCTTCTCCATGTCCAGCGTTTTCGAGACGCCAAACAAAATCCTTGATCAGAAACAGAACATTCATTAGAATTGTACCCGCTTATTCTACATTTGCTAAACCACTGAATATTCTAATATAACTTCATTTTCTCCTACACATCATAACAACATGTTGAGTTTTATCAGAAACTTTTTGAACATAATTACTCAGAATGTTTCGCGTTTTCTTTCAGATTTTTAGTCAAAAACTGGGAGGAAAAAATCTAGCCTACAGTAACAAATGATGCACCTAATTTTTCTTCAAAAATTCACACCCGTCCAAAATACTTCACTTTTCGAAAGAGAAAGAGAGAGAGAGAGAATGTCCCTACTTTCAATGTTTCAATAATCGCACCGAATACCGACATTTAATAAGGAATTCCTCTGTAACCTGATGAAAGGGGCCTGAATATTCATAGTGGCACGCGGCGCGAGAAACCTGGGTCAAAGGTAATGTCGAGTCATAGTCACTATTGGCCACTATGTAACTGGGTAAGTGCTGATGCCCAACTGACGCCATACTAATTTCCATTCAAAGCTTACATCTTCGCAATTACGTCCATCCTTTTGATGATATGGCATTCTCTAATGCCAAATTGCAAAGGATTAAGTTAGTAGTGGGCAGCGCGCTGAAGCTCAGACACCGGAGTAAACCATTTCTTAATACTGAAAACGGAAAATAGGCCTAAAAAAAGAAAAAAAAAACTTTTGGAAGAGCATAAGTACTTCTGTACTTCCACCCGTGTCCGTCTGCAATGTTGTAAAGAAATAACTAGAGGGGATGAATGAACTTGCAAGTCATTTGGTCAATTAGCCTTTGGGTGACTTTCCAAAAATTAGGTATTTCTCTAGAGGATATCACCAAGTGCATGCTTTCGCCAAGTTTCGTGATAATTTGTCCATAAATTTCCATATTGTGTGCTAACAAACAGCGACATGTAGGCCTAACCAAATCTTAACACCAGTGAAAAATGTGATCAAATAATTGGTATAATTAA
>NC_087202.1:60083076-60118076 GCF_015104395.2 Macrobrachium nipponense | reverse complement strand
CCAAATGAAAACATCCGGAAAAAATGGGCAATAAATATTAGCACAGCGTATAAAATTTGGTGAGTTTCCCTATAACACTTTCACACTAATCAAATAACGGATGCACTTAACAAACAAAGAATAAAATCCTTTTCATAACGAAATATTTCGTTGTATTTACCCCCAACTCGATAATGAACATGTCGGATATGTTAGAAGATTTCAGTTTATCACGGTAAAGGGCTGGGTTAGAGAGAGAGAGAGAGAGAGAGAGAGAGAGAGAGAGAGAGAGAGAGAGAGAGAGAGAGAGATACGACCATTATATTGATAATCAAGATAGTACCATTATAAGATATACAAAATCATTGATATGATTTTTTAATGTGGGGATTTCTAAGGGCGGGGAAGTTTTTTGGAAAATAAATCCTGCAAAAGGGAATTGACTGAGTTATATAATAACTTTCCATTCCAAAAATGAAAGGATTTTGCGAAGTGCTAAAACATTCCTATGACGAAGTCTAACTATGGCACAAAAAATAATTCTGCTGAAGCAGTCATTTTTGGCAAGAGACATCTGGCACATGGTGTACTGGACAACGCTGCCACTCGCTTGCTTTGTTACTAAAGCAAGTGAAATCTAAGGACGTTGTCAATTTATTTTAAGTGCGCTGCACACATCTCCCTTGTGATACGACCAGAACAGAAATCTAAAACTCCGTTGTTCCACTCAGTGGGTAACACTACTATCGTTTGCATACAGTCAATGTTAATATGGGTAAATCATTGTAATTTTATTTTTAGAAACGTTGAAGTGGGTACTGTATTATTTTTCATGGCAACGATGTTGTCAATCTGTATTACTTTTCAAATAAATGATGTCCCCAAACTAGTTCTTTGGAACATTTGTGAAAAGCAATAATGGGTTACCAGTGTGCTAGCGTTTCTGAACTAGTGAATGGGGTCGCAAGAGATGCATGAGTATACTGCCTGAGAAAACAGGCACATACATTTATATTTCTATAATAAAACCTGAAATGTGAAGATTATTTCATGATCTCCATACCAAATGCATATTAATACATAAATACGTGAGTAATAGTTTTCTACATAATCTACAAGTAATGCCTCCACTGACCCTGAAGATATAAAGACGACCTTTTTCTTTTTAAGAAAGAAAGTCGGGGTTTTTTTGGTTTCCTTTATATAATTCCGATAAAATAATCAAAGTAAAATATACATTATATGCCATCAAACCAAATAACAGCACATATACAGACTTATGAAAAAATAAATAAAGCTAACTACGATAGGAAAAGCAAGAACAAACTCGAAAACCACATGGATATATGACAGTCATAACCTCAGGAATGTGTTCTAGTATTTACACCAACGCAATAGAGTAAATAATTAAAATATGACAAATATCTGTAAGAGCTAAAACCTGGTACGGACGGTAATCTCCTTCATATAATAAAAAGACAAAAAAGACAATTAAGAGTAAATCATGGTTGAACATTATCGGAATTCTCTCTCTCTGTGATAAAAGATAGAAACCAATCAACCAGATGGAATCTAAATAAACAACATTGAGGGTAATAAACTCTTTTGAGAATGAATATCCGTTAATAGTTCATTCGCTTTTATGAGCTCCAAAGATTCAACGACTCTAATAAGCCTAAAAAATTATTGTCCCACAAAGCTTATTAAACTAATGAGTTTATCAAGTGCAGTTCAGTTACTAACATGCTTTTCCATTTCCAATCTTCATTAGGTAATGAAACAAAAGCGTACAACTGTTCAGGATGTATCATCCTTTTATATAAACTTTAACATAGTGTTCGAAGAGGGCTAACTCATTAACGTATTTCATACATCTTCCTTTCTTTCTTAACTTACTAATTCCTTCAGGAGCACGTACAATATAATCTCTTAAGTGAGTCAAGACACTCATTGCAAACACTTCGAAGAATAAGTTTTTTGTACGTTCTCAACTTGAAACAGTTCTTTTCAGATTTAGTAAAAAAATTGTATTCTCTCTTATACAAGTCCTTTAAATATTTTACTTTTATTTTGGTTTCAGTTATTAAATGACAGAATATTAAATGACAGAATATAAAACGCATCGTAAAATTATTAATCAGCCAAACCAACACGATTAATTCAAATTAAGTTATTACAATTTAGAAATAAGCATTAAATAATTGAAAACTGCAAAGGCTTTCATAGGCTTCTGACAATCTCAGTAATGTAGTTATCTTTACCATAATGTCTAATCTTGACCATAACTTCTAAGTGATAATTCAGAATTTTCGATTAATATTGATGTTACTTTTCTGTCCACATTTGTATAAGGTTAAACCAATTAAATATCTAGAACAACTTGACTTTCGGTTTCTGACTTGATCAGTAAAGCTTCTTTAAACTAAATGAAAAGTTCTAACTATAAATCAGCTCATATTCTTCATTTTCAATAGTAAAATATATAAACAATTATTTTGTTATTAAGAATTGAATATTTGTGGGTATACTACACTAATTTACTTATCTATTTAATTTTTTTTCCAACGATTCCATGTTAGTATTATGACATTTACCTGTGCAAAGAGAGGGAGTGGCCATTGGAATTTTAGCGGAGCCTCCCCTCAAAAAAAAGTACGAGAAACTTATAGACAATCACAAAAAATAGTTATATATAGAAAATCTATTCAGCAACACAGTTAGACAACCGAGAACCTACAATTTTGTCTACTATCAAGTTAAAATTTTGATAGAACCTAAATCAATCAATTCTTTACCTGACAGACATTTCTGGCAAGGTATACAATTATTTTTGCCATTTTGTCTAGTAATTACCTGCTTCTAAACTTCACTGGCATGTCTTTGCACGCAAAGAAGGGAGAAAATTCATCGGGAAGGATTCTATATTTAAACATCAGTTTACATTCAAGAATAAAAGGTTTCATCGCCGGTACTGATACTGGAAAAGCCATTAATATATATATATCTATATATATCTATATACTATATATATATATATATATACTATGTATATATGTATATATAATATATATATATTCTATATAATATATATATATATATATATATATATATATATATATATAATATTTTGCCATGACAACTGGAAATCTCCAGTTACAGTTAAGCATATTTCATTCATTTCACGATATTTTTAGTTCGTTAAAGTCTGTGATGTTCGTTTCAGCTCACAGTAGGAGCAAACGTCAATGTACAACTAATATATATACTTAAGGTTAAAATTCCAGTAGTAAATTAGATAGAGACTGACTTAAGGGTAAAATTCCAGTAGTAATTTAATAATCAACTGTTTCTTCTCGAGGATATAGCAGTTTTGTTTACTGTCAGTTAGGGGGACGTGGACCAGCAGATTTTGAAAGTAGTTTACCAATGTACGTATCAATTAATTTATGGAAAAAATATCCTGAAACTAGAAAATTCAGATTGTAAGCTAAAATAATCGGAATAAAATTAATCTGAAATGCCCTAGTCACTCATGTTTTCAATAAGCTCTTCTTAAGATCAATGGATATACAAGAGTAAATTTGATTGAACGTCCCGAAAGTTGGGTTTATATACACCTATGATTGAAACTCACCGTCTTTACGGCTTACGAGAACATCCAGAAAGGCCAGCTTTCCATCAGTCTGTTTCTTATATATTCGTAACAAATATCTAAGTTGTTCATTGATGTTTGCGCCTACGGTGAGTTGGAAGGAACATCTCAAATTTTAATGGACTAAAATAATCGTGAAATGAATTAAATATGTTTAAATGTAATATAAGAGTTCCAATTGTCATGGCAAAGTTTGCTAGATGTTTTATATCTATATATATATATATATATATATATATATATATATATATATATATACACACACATATATATTATATATATATATATGTGTGTGTATATATAGAAATATATATATATATATATATAATATATATATATATATATATATATTATATATATATATATATATATATATATATATATGGCACACACATATATATTTTACATATATAATATATATGTGTGTGTATGTATATATATATATATAAAATGAATAGGATGGAGAAAAGCCAGCGTAACATCATATGTATTTCCAAATTTTCGAGACTTTGGGTCTCATCATCAGGGCTGTAAAACATACAAAACATACAAATTAAAAAAGACTCAGTATTAATATAATAATTAATAATGGAAGTACATAAAAGTTAAATATAAATAATTTAAAAAATGAACTAAAAAAAAAAATGAACTAAAAAATTTTTATATATATAAAAAAAAAAAATTAAAAAGTGAAAATTCTTAAAAGTTACTACCTATCTTTATGGAGTTAAAAAACTGAGTGACGTTGTCTGGTTTGGAAAGAAGAACGTCAACTATGCTATATATAGGACTGTGGAAGAAGTCTGACCATTTAATGGGGCACAAGCTGTTTTGATTGTTAATGACTCCAAAACAGAGAGAGAATAGTCGTTTGGCGCTTGGGTGACAATACGAAAATCCTTATATGAAAAATGATGTTTTACATTTATTACAATGTTCTCGTATGTTAGAAAATTCTTCGTTTTCAAAAGTACATCCCGTACGGTGACTGACTCCGAGATGAGAGTCGATTCTGACTTTGAGCAGTCTTTTGGTGGCTCCCACGTATTTCCCGATCTTACATTTCGGGCAAGTAAAGCAATATACCACCAAAGACCGCATCAAAGCCGGAAGTTTATCTTTGTGGGAGAACAAAGAACCCAGAGTTTTAGGATTTTTTGCTATCAACTTAAGATTCACAGCCGGAAAGTTTCCTGAATGACTTTTGTATTTGCACCTTAAATGTGTTGGACTGAATGAAAGGTATCGATGCATATATTAATATTTAGGCACGTTCGGTACAAGTTGACGTGGGTGAAATTTATCATTTAAAAAGTTATTGACATATTTCAAGAATAAGGTTGGAGGATACGAATTATTTTAAAAACTGAAGTAAAAAAAATTGTATTTCAATATGGAAGTTATGCCAGCTGGAAGACAACGTATAAGCACGATGCAATAGCGTGGAAATACTATTTAATTTAAATGTTATGGAACAACTGCTATAAAGTTAGTACCTTGACCTGTGAACGTCGTTTTTCTAAAGACGCTCGTATTAAAACACTGTTCTGTCCTAGTAATTAAAACATCTAAAAAAGCAAGTTGGTTGTCGTGTTCATGTTCGATTGAGAAATTTATATTAGGATGTAGGCCATTGATATATCCAAGAAAGCTTCAGCTGCTTCTCGGGACCTAAATAGAGCAATAGTGTCATCCACATATCGCTTATAAAAGAGAGGGCGATATGATAAGGGACAACCATCCAGCATTTGTTCCTCAAAAAAGCACATAAAGGCATTAGCATAACTGGGCCAAGTGGTGATCCATTGAAACACCATCGACTTGTTTAAAAACTTTCTTGTTAAAAATAAAGTGAGTGTCCTGCACTGCAATTTCAAGAAGTTTTCTTAACAAAATTATCCTTATTAAAACCATGATATAAAATATTTTCTTCGTAAAAGATCTTATCTAAAATGATGTCAACCGTCGCCTGCAACGGTATGTTCGTAAAAAAGAGATGCGACATCCAACTCACCATATATAATCGTCAAACATCCTGTGGTAGAATATCAGGTACAAGGTTAGCAGAATTGAGTAAAACGTATTCATTATTTTCAAATGGCTGTAGCAATGGTACCAAGAATTTTGCAATCTGGTAATTTTGGGGTATTGTATGCCGCCAAAATTAATTACTAGGACAGAACATGGTTTTAATACGAGCGTCTTTAGAAAAACGACGTTCACAGGTCAGTACTAACTTTTATAGCAGTGTTCCATAACATTTAAATTAAATAAAGTATTTCCCATTTCCCGCTATTGCATCGTGCTTATACGTTGTCTTCCAGCTGGCATAACTTCCATATTGAAATACAATTTTTACTTCAGTTTTTTAAAAATAATTCGTATCCTCCAACCTTATTCTTGAAATATGTCAATAACTTTTTAACTGATAAATTTCACCCACGTCAACTTGTACCGAACGTGCCTAAAATATTAATATATGCATCGATACCTTTCATTCAGTCCAACACATTTAAGGTGCAAATACAAAAATCATTCAGGAAAACTTTTCCGGCTGTGAATCTAAGTTGATAGCAAAAAATCCTAAAACTCTGGGGTTCTTTGTTCTCCCACAAAGATAACTTCCGGCTTTGATGCGGTCTTTGGTGGTATATTGCTTTACTTGCCCGAAATTGTAAGATCGGGAAATACGTGGGAGCCACCAAAAGACTGCCTCAAAGTCGAATCGACTCTCATCTCGGAGTCAGTCACCGTACGGGATGTACTTTGAAAACGAAAGAATTTTCTAACATACGAGAACATTGTAATAAATGTAAAACATCATTTTTCATATAAGGATTTTCGTATTGTCACCCAAGCGCCCAACGACTATTCTCTCTCTGTTTTGGAGTCATTAACAATCAAACAGCTTGTGCCCCCATTAAATGGTCAGACTTCTTCCACAGTCCTATATATAGCATAGTTGACGTTCTTCTTTCCAAACCAGACAACGTCACTCAGTTTTTTAACTCCATAGAGATAGGTACTAACTTTTAAGGAATTTTCACTTTTTAATTTTTTTTTTTTTTTATTTTATATATTTTTTAAAAAAAAAATTTTTTTTTTTTTTTTTGTTTCATTTTTTTTTTTAGTTCATTTTTTTAAATTATTAAAAAATATTTAACTTTTATGTACTTCCATTTTTTATTAATTAATATTTAATACTGAGTCTTTTTTTAATTTGTATGTTTTGTATGTTTTACAGCCCTGATGATGAGACCCAAAGTCTCGAAAATTTGGAAAATACATGTATGATGTTACGCTGGCTTTTCTCCATCTATTCATTTTAAATCTACGGCGTTCCAGATGCCCCAACCTTCCTGCATATATATATATATATATATATATATATATCTATATATAATATATATATATATATATATATATATATATATATATATATATATACATATATTATATATATATATATATATATATATATATATTATATATATATATATATATAAAAACATCTAGCAAACTTTGCCCACGACAATTGGAACTCTTATATTACATTTAAACATATTTAATTCATTTCACGATTATTTTAGTCCATTAAATTTGAGCTGTTTCCTTCCAACTCACCGTAGGCGCAAACATCAATGAACAACTTAGATATTTGTTACGATATAAGAAACAGACTGGTGGAAAGCTGGCCTTTCTAGATGTTCTCGTAAGCCGTAAAGACGGTGAGTTTCAATCATAGGTGTATGTAAAACCCAACTTTCGGGACGTTCAATATATATATATATATATATAATATATATATATATATATATATATATATATATATATATATATATATACATACACATATATATATATATATATATATATATATATATATATATATATATATATATTATATATATATATATATATATATATATATATCATATATAATATATATATATATATATATATATTATATATATATATATATATATATATATATATATATAATATATATATATATATATACTATATATATATATCTACCTCCCCTTCCCCCCCTTTTTGACAAAACTACATAAATGAACAATTCTTACCTGAGGCAGCAGGCGGCGCCCTCTATCTGCAAGCATGTCACATAAATACAAAAATAAAACTATTTATTACCAAAGAACAGATGAACATAAAATAGAGTAAATTGATTAATAAGTCATAGTGATAAAACCCAAGTCTGCCCCACAAAGAAAACTATTAAGTTATCATTCCACTCTCCTCTATATCATGGAATAGAGCCCATTTGTAAAAATAAAGATATAAATCACAATATTAAGTAAAGAGATACACTTCACACTTCTCTCTTTTTCAAAGGCAATATTAAGTGAAGAGATACATTTCACACTTCTCTTTTTTCAAAGGCAACTGTTTCTAAGTCATTTAGAATATTAAAATATGTGCCATACCTTTAAGATGGGGGTTTTCTCCCGACCTTGGCGTTCGCTCAACCGTCTTCCTTCCTATCACAAAGGAATGTGTCTTTCCCCCAAGTGCCTCGATCGGCCAGACCTGTGACATCCGTACAAACGAATGTACATACCCACCACACCTCAAAACTGCCCCTGGCAACAGTATAGACAGCCACTAGCTTACGTATACACATCAGATTCCTTCATTCAAGGAGGCTACCTCTACGCTCACTTTGTTCTCCAAGCAAGGGCAACTGACACATCAATTCATACGTGTGAGATATATATACGTGTTTATTATATATATATATATATATATATATATATATATATATATATATATATATATATATATATATATATATATATATATATATATATATTCCTATATCTATACTATATATATATATATATATATATATACTATATTATATATATGTATATATATATATATATATAATATATAATGTATGTAATCATTACATAAAAGCTCGGTCAGCTACCAAAACCAACTACTGAATATTACTCAAACTTGACTTGCATTTGACTTATAGGAGTGTGATACGACACTATGTGAAATATATAGATAATAGAAAATACTTATAAGTAAAAAAAATTCATGGTGTACACAAAATACAGATTCAAGTAATAAAAATTGATATTGGCTGTATGATCCAACATCGCTTTTCCCCACTCTGCTAGAGTCGCTTATTGTGTGGAATTTGCTATGCTTTGAACACTTCGGCAGTTTTGACTGACCTTGACCGCTTGACTGGATGACACAGTACCCAGTGCTTAAGCACGATTTGTTTGTTTCTGAAAGGGCTACTGTTTTACCTATTTCTTTTTGTAATAATTAGGATCCTTCTCTTTATTACCATCGACAACGTATTGTATGTTTTTAGCATTATGTTGCTGCTAGTTACGTATAAAACAACGAACGTATGAATGACGAACTATAAAGAATTGAGCGATTACTATTATAAGTTATCTCTACTGCGTTTATCGTGTACTTGCTGTTGTTTACTTCATTCTTCGCTAAAATTTGAAATAGTGAGGGATCCTGGTCAGGCGCATTTAGCCCAATGAAAGTTTTTTATAGACAGTTATTCCTTGCAATCCAGCCGTATTTTTTAAAGTTAAGTTGAGTCATTGAGGTTAGATTTTTTTTTATATAACTCAAAAAACTCAAGGCTAAAACTGCGATCGGGACTTTGCAAAGGAGCATTTATTGTCGTGCCCCGAAATAGTGTTACTCTAATTTATTTAGATTTGTACGGGTGTTCCACTTGTTTTTGTGTGTTTTCTAATCACTACGGTGCCTAACAACCCTATCCATGCATCTGTATAAATACAGACGTCCACTGCGTAAACGCATTATTCACTGTTTAATATGATTGTTTACGTAAGGGATAATAATCACCCAAATGATAAAATTAACATTGTATATGATTATGATATTTCAGTAGAACTTCTGGAAACAGACACTCAAAGATAAAAACTCGCAGTAGCGAAATCTCAATGATGTAGATAATTTCTGTAAAAAAGTAAGATTAAGAATGTCTCGTAACTTCAGCCACAGGAATAACGAAATTCGACCTGCAAAGGAAACACTCAGTTACTCCAAATGAATAAAAAAATTGTACTTAGCTTGCTTTTGTGGGAAGTCACGGTGTTCCAATAACGACACACGGCTTGGTCCCTCCTCTCTATTTAGCGGATGACCTGGTGTTTTTTTTTTTTGGCTTGAGTTTTCCCCCGTGCGCGATGTTTCGATGATTCGAGCCCTTGAAGATCCGATGCTGCAGACACGTTCGGTTTGTTTCTTGAAGTGCCGGAAACGCTCAATAACGATGTTTTCTTGAATGATTCTAATGAGAGACGAAGCTTGCGTTGCCGTAGGAAAAAGGACACGTCGGTTTTTGTTTCTTGAAGTTATTCACTAAACTATGATATAAGTGCTTGAAGAATCTCTTGCTTCATCGTCGTTGAAGAATTCTTGTTGTTTTCTGAAGTCGCTCACTAAACGATGATAATAAGTTGCTTGAAGAATCTCTTGTTTTCGTCGTCGTTGACTTCTGATGCGATACATGTTCATTATTCTGGTTTTTCTTTGGAGAAGTTGTAGAGTTCTTCTGGGATGCTGCCACCACTTTTAGGGCTGTTGCCTTGTATAATAAGGCGCCCTATGAGGTAATGTTAGACTTGCGATAATCTTACGCTAAGTCGGTTGGTTATGTTAGACTTGCGATAAACTTACGCTAAGTCGGTTGGTTCTGCACTTCCATATTCATTTTTTTTTTCTTTCATTCTTCTCGTGTGGGTGAAGTATTAAAAACAAAAAAAATACCCAATTTATACTAAAGACGTATTTATTACAGCAAGTAACGTAACTCTTAGCTGGCTGAGAGCAATCTCCTGCCAAGTGACGACGTCATCATTGTCCATTCATCATTGTTCTGTTTAACCTCAATAATCTGCTTGCATAGGCTTCATCTGTGTGTGTCGTCTCCACTTGCGAAGCAGGTGACTGGAGAAATGGAATGCTTAGCTCATGAACTTCACATGTGGTTCATAGGTCATGATGACATACATAGCCATAATCCATTCTTATCCGTGTGTGCAATGCAATTTTAGTTAAGGACTTGCAATAATTTTAAAATTAATGAAGAAAATAAGCAAATAGAATTTCTATAACAACAAAATGAATTAATTTTTTCTGAACCTCATAGACATTTAGAAGTATCAAGTCATGGATATGAAAAATTTACTTGCAACATTAGTCTATCACAATTCAAGTAAATCACATTCATGGGAAAATGTCACATTTTCTTGAAAAAACCCAAAGTTTATATAGAAATTAGTTACATAGTGGGTTCTTTCGTTGCATCTCTAGCCTATTAATAAAGTTTTAAAATTAACCTCAGAGGATGCGCATGAGAAAATTGAATATGAAACTTTTGTTAGGGGCACATAGGATCAGATTTTATCACAACTTAATTTCAGTTAGCATAGAGAAATACAGAATCATGATTAATATTCTCTTTGACTCTTATGTTGCCTGGCAATCTTACAAATAGCTCCGTTTTCCACTTCTTTGTCTAGTAACTTACTACCAGTAATATCGAATTTTCTTTGGGATTCGTATTGATATCTGTTTATTTTTTATAATTATGGATATTTTTACAGTCATCATAGACCTGGATAGGTTCACTCATTGTTAATGCCATGGATAAAAAAGTTTGTACAGCTCTCTTTTGAATTCCATAAAATATCAGCGAATTCATGTGGGTTAAGTCTGGTCTAAATGGCTTTCTCCCCCCTGTATTTGGATGTCGTCTGAATTTACTTTGCCCTTGTGACAAGTATAATTTCACTTGCAGGCTGATTAATGGAACCTGGTTACAGTATCCTGCAGTACGAGAGTTTCACATCGCAACTTCAAAAAATCGTTCGTCGCTGCAGACGATGGCAGTCGAGTAAGAACCGCCTACAATGTGAAGGGAATAAGCACCATCATGGACTTCTTCGACCGCACCGTATCCCGTCGTTAATCTCGTTTAATGCGGACGCTCCGGGGTGGCTGTTGGAAATCGACTACAAAGGGACATACTTCCGACATTACGACCCGAAGGATATTCAACTCTACTTTGCTGGCGAAGGACTCGTGCTGGGGGTGATTTTATTCATCGCGAACGTAATGTGTGGCTTAGGATGCAGAGAATAAGTATGAGGCCGAAATAGAACGTTGGCACCCGCCAGGCAATTTTCCCCTTGTTTTAAACCATTTGAAAATGGCCATTTCATTTGGCTATAGGTGGTTGTCTGGAACTGTGTAATGACGAAAAGTTTGTTCGAATGCTAGTTAAATGTGGTAGTAGTATAACCACAGTCATGTATCCTATATATATAAAGTATCATGCATCCTATATATAAATGATCATAAATAACAGAATCGAAATATATTTTTGCGTGTACGCACTAGGAATCTATATATAAATGATCATAAATAACAGAATTGAAATATATCTTTGCGTGTACGCAATAGGAATCTATTTAAAGTGCACATATATTAATCATAATTATATGAATCCATATACATGTGTATAAATTAAATCAGGTAGCCTATAATCAATCTGTTACCTTTTATCTTACCAATACTGCAGACATATAACAGTTAGCATAAAAATCAATGAATCAATCAGCATAAACATTAATAATTTATCAATTCATATATGAAAATTTTTATCAGTTAAAATATGATTTTTATCATGATTAATCTTTGTTCTATGCGATTATCAGAGTATACATTAGTATTTTCTGTAGCATATGTATCTTAATGAGATGAAGTGAAAAACTGTATCAGTATATATCACGTGATCACTATTATTTACGAATATCATATGCATATATGTTCTAATATTTTATTACTTGAATCTGTATTGTGTACACCATGAATTTTTTTTACTTATAAGTATTTTCTATTATCTATATATATTCACATAGTGTCTGTATCACACTCCTATAAGTCAAATGCAAGTCAAGTTTGAGTAATATTCAGTAGTTGGTTTTGGTAGCTGACCGAGCTTTTATGTAATGATTACATAATAAAAATATGGAATGTTAGTCCATATATATAAAAGACTAAAACTAAAGAGGTCAACCAGATTGCTTGCAGGAATGTGATCAGACTAGAGACGCTAAAGATGACGTATACAATAAAAGTAGGCTAAGATAACATGCCGTCACCTGTAGTCATTCAATTGTTTATAAACTTTAGTCCAATCTTCCTGCTTGAGACAAACACCATGACCTATAGCTCAAGCGGCCTACATGATTAGTAACTATGTCATCTGATTGTATGTTCGTATGTAAACTATGTCATCTGATTGTATATTCATAGTTCGAGCTACTGCTCCTTTATGACTTGTAGCCGAGATGGTAGACAAGGAGAATAGAGTTAGCTATCGTCATTAGAAGACCTGTACCTCTTTACCTAAGCTTTATCATGTAGAGAGAATAGAATTAGCCATCATCATTGGCAGAAGCGATCAAGCTATCGTCATTAGAAGACTTGTACAATCCTACTTGATCTTCACATGTAAATTCAGAGAATATGAGTATTTTTGTACTTCGTGGTTTCTGCTAGATCCTCACATCATTGCCGAATCATCATGAGTTTTAACACATCGTCGTTATACCAAAGAAGATAATACCGACTTGCGTAAGTGATCTACAAACCCCAAAGACCACTCCAATGAATATGGAAGTGCAGAACCAACCGACTTAGCGTAAGTTTATCGCAAGTCTAACATAACCAACCGACTTAGCGTAAGATTATCGCAAGTCTAACATTACCTCATAGGGTGCCTTATTGTACAAGGCAACAGCCCTAAAATATATATATATATATATATATATATATATATATATATATATATATATATATATATATAGTATATATATATATATATATAATAATATATATATATATATATATATATATATATATATATATATATATATATATATATATATATATATATATATATATATATATATATATATATATATATATATATATATATATATATATATATATATATATATATATATATATATATATATATATATATATATATACATATAAATATGTACTTATGTTCTAACAACTAGAAAACTTTGAACAACAGTTGGAATTCTTGAATTAGATTTAAGAATATTAATTAATCTTACGATTACTTTAGCCCGTTAAAGTCTGTGATATTCCTTCCACCTCAAAGTAGGAGCTACAATTTATCCAGGTATTATGTCCTGACTCTCCTTTACATTCAGGTGGTTTATTGTAGTGACTATCCTTTTATCAATGTATTACCGCGGTGACTGTCCATTTTATCCAGGTACTACTGTGGTGACTCCATTTTATTCATATATTACTCTGGTGACTGTCTATTTTATCCAGACAATACTGTGGTGGCTGTCCCTCATGTATTACTGCCCTCACTGTCCCTTTCATCTTTCTATAACTGTGCTGACTGCCCCTTTATCCATGTATAACTGTGGTAATTGTCTATTTATGCAGATTTTATTGTGATGACAGTCCTATTTACTCCTCATTTACCCCACACTACACCTAAACACATTCCTCCACTTAACTGAAACACCACGACAAAACCTATGCACACCACCAACTAAACCTAAACACACCTGCCACTAAATCTAAACACATCCCTTTCTAATTCTAAACACACCCCCTTCCAAACCTAAACACATCCCCAAAAGTCTAAAAACACATGCCCACTAAACCTAAACACACCCCCAGTAAACCTAAACACAAACCTTGATATGAAATTATTAATCACAGGAAAGGAAAGCATTTTCAACAATACATTACTATGGTATCTTGTGCATGAAATGAGTCGTGATAAACATAAAAGTTTATTTACCACGCAAGTTACAAAGGGATGGGAGAAGGGAAGGGGAATGAGGTACCATTTGAAACCTACATTATTACCTAATTTGGGTCAAATAATGGCCGCAAGCCAAATTGTGTCTAGAGCAGTCAAGTAGTAACCAAATAAGTTACAAAGGGAAGGTGGAAGGGGGTGTGGTGGAAGGGGAAGGGGGTATGGGTCAAATTATGGCCATTTGCCAAATTTTGTCTAGATTTGTCAAATGCTTACCACATAAGTTACAAAGGGAAGGGGGAAGTGAGACCTACTACCTTTAAGTGTTCTGGCAGATCAAATTTAGCAGAGTCCTCTGCTTACAAGGAGGCTTGAGAACGTATTGATAACATGGTAAATAACAGTATAACACTTCATTAGCACTTAAAACTGTAGCAGGGAAAATTGCCAGACTCAACCATGGTTATATGGACTGAGAGTAACCCTACTTACTACGTTATTAGACTATATGAATTTAATGTCATTTCGTCTTTAATAAAAAACTTATTACAACTTTCTCTATTTTATTAGCTCGAAAAGCAGGTGTATAGTTGACTGCAAGTTGACTGTGATCTAACAGTTGTTTACTGAGGTGGTTTCAACAGTTATAAAGATTTTTATGAATTAATAAATGTCACTATCTTGTGGAATATGATCACTTGTTCTTTCGTGACCTTGATTCTGTGCACAATACAGTTTATGGCTCAGCACTGGGTGCCAGAGGTGGCTCTGTTGCTGCTAGTCTGTGCAGTTGTTCCTGCTGCCATATCTGGGAATCAACACATAGCAATGACACCCTACTTGCACATGACAGTCACGTGACTGTCCAACCTCTCCCTCTACATCTATTGTTACCACATAAGTTACAAAGGGAAGGTGGATGGTGGATGGGGGATGGGGGAGGAGAACGGGGTATGGGTTTGAAACATACCCTATTATCTAAGTTGTGTCCAATGATGGTCACATGCCAAATTTCTTCCAGATCGGTCACGTGGTTATTATATAAGTTGCAAAGGGAAGGGGAAAAGGAAGGGGAAGGGGGTACGGGTTGGAAATCTACCCTTTTATCTAAGTTGGGTCAAATGATGGCCATGAGCTAAATCTAGTCCAGATTGGTCTTGCGGTTCGGATTTCTATTGACCACAAAGCTACACATTTACAAACATTCATTCACTTTAATTATATGAAAAAGAGAAGATAATCAAATATCTTGGAGAAAGAATTAAGCCTAGAATATGCCATGAAAAGACAAAGATATGAAAGAGTTTCAAGTGGGGAAATCGTTGAGAAAAGTGAAATTAGATCACTTCTGTGAGCGAGACTACTCAAATGGCGTTACGTTAAGTGATCTTTTCTCACAAAGTATATTGCAGATCGTAAAAGGCTTTCTTACCCACCCCAAAGTTGTAAAGAGGCCTTAATCTTTAGGCAGATGGTCGGCAGTATGTTCCAGTCTCAGTAAATGTCTTCCATAAAGTTTTCTTTTCATTGAATGGTCTTTTTCACTATGTTTTCTGTTTCAAGTAGCAAACTCTTCAGTATGAGTCCTGGAGCTCCTTCGGCATCTAGTTTTTCCCAGTACCTTTCAGGGATCTTGGGATCGTGCCTAGTGTTCCTATGATTACAGGTACAATGTCCACTGGCATATCCCGTACCCCTCTTATTTCTATTTTCAGGTCTTGAAACTTATAAATATTTTCTCTTTCTTTCTCATCTACTTTGGTGTCCCATGCTATTGCGACATCGATGAGTGATACTTTCTTCTTAATTTTGCCAATCAACGTCACGTCTGGTCTACTGGCACGTAACATTCTATTTGTTCTGATACCATAGTCCTAAAGGATCTCTGCCTGATCATTTTCTATCACTCCCTGAGGTTGGTGTTCGTACCACTTATTACTAAAAGCTATCTGATGTTTCATGCACAGGCTCCAGTGGAGAGCTTTTGCTACAGAATCATGCGTCTTTAAGTACTGGTGTTGTGCAAGTGCCGAACACTTGCTTGCTATGTGGTTTATGGTCTCGTTTTTCATATTGCACTTCCATCTGTTGTTCTTTGGATATATATGGTTCTTAAAACCTGATATTTTGCTCCTGCTAACATTTCTTTTATTTTTCTTCTTCTTCTTGAGCTTTCCCTTTTGTGGCCATTGCCATGTTTCATTGCTGGTCAGTTTTTTTAGTCTGTCTTGGTTTGTCGTGTCATTCCTCCGTTCTCTTTGTCATTCTCCCGTCTCCGCATATTTCTGGGTCTCCATTGGTTTTATCAGTCTCTCTTCCCATGCACTCCTTAGACACTCATCATCACTGGTATTCAGATATTGCCCCGGTGCTCTGCTCTCGATGTTGATGCAGTCCTCTATGCTTAGTAGCCCTCTTCTTTCTTTCTTTCGTGTCTGTCTGTATTTGCTCTTGGGTGTAGTGCTTTGTGCATTGTCATGTGTTACCTAGTTTTCCGCCTTCGTCCACTCCAGTACTCCATGTTTGATGTGTATTAGTTATTATTATTATTATTATTATTATTATTATATTATTATTATTATTATTATTATTATTATTATTGTTGTTGTTGTTGTTGCAAAAAGACACGCACAAAATCACTGAGTATAACTTGTTTACTTGTAAGTATTTAAATAGTATTTTACTCAACACTCGAGTACTTTCAGGCTCCATCTGTGGCCCCTTCTCAAGAGATGTGCAGGTTGTCAGACCGGGTTAAGGCCCAGGCCCAGCAGTCTTCTGGAACTTCTTGTTGAGCTGTCATTTACGTGATGGCTATCCTGGTTTCCATTCTCTTGAGAGTTGTTAATCTCCTCCTGTCGTTCTGATATCCTGAGTTGATGGTCAATGGGATTACCCTCGAGTGTCATCAGTCTGTTGGGCATAAAACCTATCTCCAGGTCAGAAGGGTCAATCTTAGCTTCTTTTAAAATCAAAGCTACGGCTTATGGGATATTCTGAGGTGACACCTGCACATCTCTTGATATGGGGCCTGAAAGTACTCGAGTGTTGAGTAAAATACTATGAAAATATTTACAAGTAAATAAGTTATACTCAGTAATTTTGTGGGTTCCTTTTTCCATCTTCAGAAGAAAACTGAAAGAAGTTTTTGTTTGGTTCATTTTTATTACTAACGATACTTAACGCCCACTATCTGACGCTGTACAATTCCAGAATAATCCCATCCCACTCTATTCTAGGTTTGGAAAACGGAAATCAATGTGCCGACAGGATTCAAACAAAATCCAATTAAAACTACTGATGGTTTTCGAGGGAATTCAAGATTTAGACGCATAATGAGAGTATGAATGAATCTTGACGACCAAAATAAGACTATTTCTTATGAGGATACTCAACTTAGCCTACGAATAGAATGACTTTATATGTATTATCTACATATGAATGAATTCGATAAATGTTTGTCCGACCTATATATTTTACAGTATAAATCTATGTAATAACAATCACATTAAAATCACTGGCATATTATATTTCTGGTTGCACGAACTGTCGTGAAAAGTAAAAGTTAGTGTTTTAATGTTAAGTGAAACTCCCAAACTTTTCTTCCATTACACTCCCTATAAAATCCACTGATATTTTATCCAAGAAGTTTGGCAATTACGTGGCTTTTCTAAGAAACTAAAATCACTTACGAGACCCACACATTCTTAATGGAACGAGCGAAGAAACCAAGGTTTTACATTAGCTGGATTCTGTTTACCTGAAAATAACTCGGAACAAATCGCTGAGAAAATATAAGTACATAACTTTTAAAAATAAACAGCTAACTGATCACTTACCGCGGAAATAATACACAAAGTCTGTTTGAGTGTGCATTTGAATTCAGGTAAAAGTCACGGGTAAAAAATACACAGGAAAAAAAACAACTCACATTAATCTTTCCTAGATAGTGTACACCAATGTTTTAACCCGATAAGTAACCATCGTTGCTGTGTGTTTAGTAAACGCCCGCTGGGGATTACCATAAAAACTCAAAGGAAAAGATTAATATTATAAATATAATGACCCCAAGATATATTGTGAATTTTTTCTGTGACTTTATTACCGGCCACCATGTAACTTTAACGCGGAAAACGCAAACCCAAGAAATAATGGCATAGTTAGTGCTGTTAATTGAAGCTTTATATAACTGACAGCTGAAGTTCCGTCTTTAGGTTGAGCGATAAAAATCATCTGATTCCTTCTGAATTAAAGCTAAGTAAGAAAAAGCAACAACAGTCTTTTACTAAAAAACAAATTTTCAAGGCTAAATTCTGAGTTACAATTTACTAATGAGGAATGAGGCTCGTTTAAACTTATGACAGAGAGAGAGAGAGAGAGAGAGAGAGAGAGAGAGAGAGAGAGAGAGAGAGAGAGAGAAATTGAAATTTTTCTCATAATCCCAAAATGTTAATATCCGAAGTTTTCTACCATGTGAAACATAATGCTGTTCAGCACATCGACTTGAGTAGGGAATTTTTTTTTAGGAAATTTTCCATACAAGACTTAAGTTAGTCATGAACAAGTCTAAGTTATAAGATAATAATAACAACTGATCATCATTCACAGGTTGAACAGTCATATAGCTGCGGGTTATATTTTTGAGCCCTTGTCAAGTTTTATGACGGACCAAAAATGTAATTTCACCCAATCTGAACGGTCTTCATGGACGTCCTCATTCACATACGTAAAGCCCTTTTTTATTTTTATTATTTTATACCAAGAGAAATATTTCCGTTCCCTTCATTATCTACTGGAACTATGCAATGCCATATGGCTACCACTTTTTCCGTTCACATACGTACAGTGGGTATGGGACTCGAGCAGGAATACATTCACAAACACACACGCACAAATACACCCACCCACACACACATACACACACACACACACACAAGAAGCTCTGCATGGAAAATGCTTCAAACTACACCTATAAATCTTGAGAGTTCAGTATGAAGTCATAGTATACGTGTAACACACAGATTTACTACAAAGCAGATTATGTTTTTCCGTACATTTCACGGGTGTAATACACTGATCTACATTCTTTAATCACGTGAATGAAGAAAGATAACCTTAAATAAGTCACAATGTTATTAATGTTATGGTGTGCTGCCAAGGCGCTGGGTTCTAATTTTATAGTTGATTTAAATAAATCAGTAACTTGCCTCAATTTCAATGCCTTCACCATAGGACAATTGAGTGACTGCAATGGACCAACAAAGGGGCAGCAAACAGAAAAGTGAGGTAATGCAGTGAAAAGTATACTAGGTTACCAAACTGGTTCAAGAGTAACACTACGAGTCCACTAAAATAAAGAATAATTTCACTAAAAATGCAAAGATATTACAGGGGTTGCTATAGAACCCCGTGCCACATTCTACTAAGTTAAAGGGTTACAAAGACTAACTAGTGCCACACCAAGTACAAGTGAATGTAACCAAAAAACTAGAATTAACTTCTAAGTTTAACACGTTCTAAGAGTGAGTAGGATTTCGTTCGATGGGTCTAGCACAGAACAGCAGAGAAATGCACCACTCTATACAGTGTCTATAATCACTTGAATATATGATGCACTTGGCAATTGTTTCTAATAACACCGTTGCTTGACACACAGGTAGACATAACAGGACTGTTGGTAAATCCGCAAGACAATAGAAGTTGTAATCACTGAAGCTAGTGGTGTACGTACAAAAGCATAGTTATGTAATTTGCACCATGGTTTCAAGTAAAGATTTACTCAAATACGCTTGCCACCAAATACAACAAATCACTAATAAAAAATGACTATATCACTTCACTAGTAACACGAACATATATGCTATTAAAACCAAAGGTCACTGTTCACTGGAATATAATTGAAAGACAAAATTCAATTAGGTTAAAGATCTGGGAATAGGAATGGAGGTTTAGGAATATGTACCGAATTACAGACACTGATAACTAGTTGAAAACAGAGTTCTCGGCATTTTACCTGATGAGACAGTGGACTTGAACTCGGTTGTAGGATGAGCCAGAAGAATTCGTTGAAGAGGAAAGTATATCTTCACACTACACATCAAGGAAATAGACAGGGCACGAGTGGAGTAGACTGGTCGCGCAAGGCCGTAGTAAGTGGCATGATGTGAGGTACAGTGGAAAGTTCGTTTAAGTATAAGTTCAAGGAAGGACTTGTAGGCTTCTTGCTTGAGTTAAGGCTACAAACCAGCTGGGTGCCGTGCTGGGCCTATTGAGTCTTTCTCAACTTGCAATGGACAACTGGGTCCATAGATACTTATGGGTGTAGGGTATCATGACAAGGCTTCCTGCCTAACTATCTATAGCTTCTGAGGGCAATCCGCCATGTAGGATGTTTTCCGATGGTTAGTTGGCATGTTAAGATCTTCCACGCAGACCTTCTTAATCCTCAGGCAATGCTGGAAGAAAACAGTATTTCGACAGTACCAAACGTCTCAAGGGAGAGAAAGTTTAGGATAGGTGGAGTTACTGGGTGCGAAAGGAAAGGGTTAGGTCAGATCTTAAATACCCGCAGGTGGGTCAAAAGGGAATAGTCACCAAAGCGGAGGTGTTAATGAGAGAAGGAGTGGTTGAGAATTGTGACCAAATGCAGGTGGTCTACTAGCTGGTTAGTGTGAGGCGCTTCATGACAGCTAGAGGATGTTAAAGGTCATTATACAGAATTGGACAGGGACTCTCACAATAGACTCAAGGGATGGTCAGCTTCCTGGTCTCGTCCGAAGGACGTCATTAAGGGGTGATGCAGGTGTTGTCAAAGATGCTTCATGCTAATGCTAGGTTGCGAATCTTGAGAGGATTCCGAAGGAATGTCTTAATGGTGCTCTATTGTATTCGCTATGAACTGAGAAGGGATTTCTGATTAATGGAAAGGGTGAGAACTATATGACAAGCGAGACGAATCTAAACTGATTTATTTTGATACTAAGCTGTCATTCCTATTGTGGATGACATTCTGGCACTGTTTATGATGTATTAGACAGGGAGACGAATTCAAGCTAATTTTCACTAGCATTACTCTACCGCTACTTTCTCTGAAGATAAAACGGCCCTCGGCCAAACACGTGAATCAGAACTGGAAAACAATAGTTGCTTTCTATTTTACTCTACTTATACTTTGAGTGAAAAATAAAAAAAAATGAGTCGAAAAAGTGTGTCATAAAATGACACATGCGACAATGTATATATACAGATACACACAAGCGAGTACATAAATGAATGTGTGTAAAATATTACAAATAAACGTCCAGCAGTCATAAATGCCTAAATGTGCAAGGAGTTACAGTAACTACTTGTCGTTAGGTTACAACTTTCAACCATTTCAACCATTTCCCCGGGGTACTATTTGTTTATGGTAGCAAATAAAAACGCTACTGATGTGGTAACTGAACAGAGCAGCTCCTACAGACATGACAGACATGCAGCAAAGCAGCTGTCAGTGTAAATTAGAGGCTCATGACTTGACTCCTTATATAAGACATCCAGAAAATAACTGATGGTAGACAGATGTCAGTCATGTGGACTAACATACTCGAAAATGAGAAATGCCACAAAATGTCATGGTCCTCTGAGATCTCTAATTCCACACACACACACACACACACACACACACACACACACAGAAGAGAGAGAGAGATAGAGAGAGAGAGAGAGAGACCCGAGAGAGAGAGAGAGAGAGAGAATCTTAACCTTTGGATCAATTAACTGAATAAGTCAGCATATAATCGAAAAACTGGTACTACTAAGTTATGCAGTATATTCGTGCCTATACATAAACAAAACAGTGAGTACATATTTACACGCAAATCCAGTTCATATCTGCTAATGTATTTCAGCTGAAGATACTACGATGACTAATTCACACACACGCACAGGCTCCAAAGTCTCCGCAAACTGTCACAAGTTATAGGTAAAAATTTGGTATTATCTGGAGTAATGGGAAATCCTTGATTGACTCTCATCCAATTATCACAGAGATAGTTTCATTATGTCCAGTTAAATTTCAGTAATTATGACAAGCCATCTTATCAGAAAAATTATTTCGTTATGTTCCCCAGCCAAAATAATAATTCAATTTTTTTTAAATTGTCATGTCTTTCATACTTTTCATTTGACCTCGAAAAAGTACAAGCGACAAGACCTTGGCCGTCTGGAAATAAAATTCAAAAATTATAATGAATAAGAAATGAAGCAATAAATGGAGTGGGATGACTATGAGGATGGCGAAATAAAAATAAGATATTTTCCTTTTCTAGTTTTTATGCCGAGTAAATGGGTATGATCGGGGCAGAATCTGTAGAAATGTTCTGAAAAAATAAGAAAATATTTCTAGAATGAATACAAAACGTAAGATATTGCGTTACTTAAAAACTGGAACAAGTGTAAATGCGTCAAAAATGACAGACGGAGTCTTTAACAACTGAATGGTATTTGATACAACACAATTATAAAATGTAAGATAAATAAAAATTAGTACACCACGTCAATTAAATGTACAAAATGTATGAGCATTTACAGATGAATGGCAAAAGTAAGAGTCCTATAAAGAAATGTGATGTAAGAGTAAAAGTAAAGCTTAAAAAATAAGACAAATTATATTATTTCTAAGAAAGAAAAATCAAAGAATTTACCTGAGATTTTACTGGGAATGGAAGGAAATCCAAAATACACAAAGCGCAGGGTGGTCGAAGCATAAAAAATTTGGAATGCAAACAAATTATATATCAAGCACAAACTTGAACGTAGTGATGCAAGAGACGATATTTGAAAGGCCATTTTCTATTGAGCACAAAAAAAAAAAAAAAAAAAAAAAAACAACGCAGGAATTGGCCTTAAAAAAACGGAAAAAAGATGATACTTAAAACAAAAGATGAACGTAGACTTATAATGAACAGATACTAAATTGAGAGATAAAAGCAGAATGGTACAGTCAAAGATTAAATATAGATAGAATGGAAATAACGATGGTGAATTCTTGAAAAATACTTTCTTTGCCGTATAAGCAGAAAGAAGAAATTCTAATAGCAAAGATAGCCCAGGAGAGTTCAGAAGTAAGAAGGAGAAGGGATTTGGTTATGAAATCAATGCAAGAACAAAGAGGCTGAAAGCAACACAAGAGGGCTAATGCATCTGAGCTCAGAGACAAAAGAGACAGACGTTATGCAATACAAGAGACATTCTAAGAAACACGACACCAAGCTTGCATTGCAGCCTATGTCTCTATTCCCTTTAAATACAAAAGGTACATTCAGGTTTTCTGTGCCTTTTGAAGAGAATTTCCATAAGGCGCTGGAGCATTCCCTGTTTATGCCTGACAACATTTTGCCTGAGGCTAAACTGGCCATTTCGTCGCTGACAACACTCGCAAGAGGGTAAACTTGATTACAGAAAGTCCATAACTTGAATATGGGATATCTCTTCACACTCGTGTTGTAAATGGAAGCAATATACTTTGCTGCATGTCACTAAAATCTTGAGACCACAGATCATGATTCATAAAAGTTCACTTCGCTAGCCCGTTCGAGTGTAGAATATAGTACATTGAATAATAACCTGAAAATCTCCATTAAAATCATAACGGGACTGAACAACACTGACATGTATAAGAATGTAATTCTACAGTCACTTGAAATTGCATCTGAAAACAAATGGACATCAAGAGAGAGAGAGAGAGAGAGAGAGAGAGAGAGAGAGAGAGAGAGAGAGAGAGAAAGAGAGAGAATTAAAGGGGAGTGTCAAGGACCAATGAAGTTCTCGCCCGATTTCCTCTCAGTTTAGGGACTATATCCACTCCTCATTTTTTATCTCACGAGAGGGAAGGGCAAGGTAGAAGAGCGAAACAAACAGAAACAGTTTAGTCAAACCATAAATAAATCTAAGTAAACCAAAATAGATGAGAAGTAACAATATTAAAATCAAATTTGACCCCAAACACTAGAATTCAAATCATCATGGTAGATTTTTCCGTGGATTTATCACATTATAATTGTTAAAGAAATATTCCATTTTAACAGCATTTACCGGATGTGTAAAAACACTTATTAAGAGGTATTTGCCTCTACCTTTGTACAAGATATTCTTCTAATTAAAATATTCGTAGAAATAATTATTTAAATTTGTAACAAGATTTTATTTGTCTTATGAATGGTAATAGACGATTCGTTGATAGTATTCAGGAAGGCTGTCTTATGAATATTTCAAGTTCAAATAAGATATTGAAAGTTTTGGCTAACTGATCTCGTTAACTTTTTCCTCTGTTGAGAGGGTGATCTGATACAGGTGCATATCAAGGATGAACCAAGGATTACAAAACATGTATACACGGGGTCAGGTATGAACAACAATCCTTGAAGGGGCTGGAAAGGCATTCTACCGGCAAATGGATGTTTACCATGCTAAAATTAAGCATAAAAGAAAGATAGTAGCGTTGGAAATTAGACAAAAAGGTTGATATTATATATATATATATATATATATATATATATATATAATAATATATAATATATATATATATATATATATGTATATATATACATATATATATATATATATATATATATATAGATATTATATATATATATATATATATATTCTATATATCTATATCTATATATTATATATATATATATATATATATATATATATATATATATATATATATATATATTATATTATATAATATATTATATATATATATATATATATATATATATATATATATACTATAAATATATAAGGAACTGTCTTATGAATATTTCAAGTTCAAGATATTGAAGTTGGCTAACTGATCTCGTTAACTTTTTCCTCTGTTGAGAGGTGATCCTGATACAGGTGCATATCAAGGATGAACCAAGGATTACAAAACCATGTTATACACGGGGTTCAGGTATGAACAACAATCCTTGAAGGGGCTGGAAGGCATTCTACCGGCAAATGGATGTTTACCCATGCTAAAATTAAGCATAAAGAAAGATAGTAAGCGTTGGAAATTAGACAAAAAGGTTGATATCTATATATATATATATATATATATATATATATATATATATATATATATATATATATATATATATCTAATCTATAGATCTATATATGTATAAATATATATATATATATATATATATATATATATATATTATATATATATATATATATATATATATATATATATATATATATATATATATAGATATATAGATATATATATATATATATATATATATATATATATATATATATATATATATATATATATATATATATATATCTAAATATATATATATATATATATATATATATATATATATATATATATATATATATATATAATCTATATATATATATATATATATATATCTATATATATATATATATATATATATATATATATATATATATATATATATATATAGATATATATATATATATATATATATATATATATATATATATATCATACATATGTATATATATATATATATATATATATATATATATATATATATATAATATGTATATCATACATATGATATATATATATATATATATATATATATATATATATATATATATATATATATATTATATATATATATATATATATGACCTGATTTCGGTCATTTGTGGGTTCAGGATATGAAGCAAAAACAGGAGAGAGAGAATTAACACGCATGCGATGTAGGACATGCCAAATAATAATCGAGGAAACGTTTAACATAGGTGTATTCTTCTTAGCTACACAGGCGGCCTTTACTTGCAATTATTACGTTAACTATGCTAGTGCACAACGGGCCGGCAGGTTAGCTGTTAGTGACACTACATGGTGACACGTCTTTGTGTGGCGGCCGACGGCGACTAAAGGTGGGCATTGGCCACTCGTCTGGACCCAGTCTGTCCTGTATGAAACCCGCTAACGAAACTGATCTGACGATCGGCAATCTGTTTCAAATGCCCCCTTTACATCACATCGTTATGCCAGAAGCTGATTGGTTATTCTGACTCCATAGAAGAAGCCAATTACGAAAGATACAGAGATGTGTGGCACTCTTGTGAACTGCCCAAGTCACGCCAACTTGTAAAGTCTTTGGTGGTTGACTTGCTCTGTTGCACATACACGCAGTATCACTTATAACAGTTTCACGGGACTTCAGAATATCACGGAGAAGCATATCCAAAACTGTATTGAATCAGCATAAACACACACACACACACATATATATGCACTATATACACACGCACACACATGATAGAAGCGAATATCTCAAGAAAAATAATAGGCAGAAATTCGTGCCGCGCGCTTTCGTCTTCAATGAGACATTTTTCCCGTAATATTCGCATATCACACACATACACACACACACACACACACACGCACACTCACACACACATATAATGTATATATCTATATATAAAATATATATATGTATATATATATATATATATACATATATATATATATATATATATATATATATATATATATATATATATATATATATATATATATATATATATATATATATATAAATATATATCTGCTGATATAAACATATCGAAAACCTATTTCGAAAATTCATCAAGAAATTGTAAAGTGAAGTTCTCCTACTAACTAATATTTCCAAGGCAAGTCCCTATCAAAAAAGAAAAAAAACACGGAACTGGAAACATTAATAAAGCTAGAACAAGACAGATATCATCAAGCTACAGGCAAGTATGTACTGGTGGTTTTATTGCTTCTTAAAATAAATAACCACCGACGCAACCAACCAAGTTCACCAGCAACAAAAGTCTTCAAGGTTTAACGAACCTGATATAAGCCTAACATATACAATTATATATACTCAGACTTACATAAGTACAGTTACAACACTGATTCGATTCACTCGGAACATTGAAACGGACAAAATGGAATTTCTGAACCATATTTCATCTGTTCGTTCATTTTACAATAAGAAAAATGGTTGGACCCTGCCAAAGGGTTAACAAGGCAGCAAGATTTTGGCTCTCTTCTGGGCAGATTTGTTCTTTTTTCTCAGATATATTTCCATACTTTAATGAACCCTTTACAATGGACTTCGAAAAAATTTTCTGGATAGCTACAAAGATAGATAGATAGAGAGAGAGAGAGAGAGAGAGAGAAGAGGGAGAGAGCGAGAGAGAGAGGAAGTTGGATAACAGCGTCGTCGATTATAGTGAGTCACAGATGCTATTACGGTTAATGTAAAAACACTGAGTATTTACACGTACTAGAAACAAACATTCATGTAATTTTAGTTACCGTGTTACAATTATACACTCTATGAAGAGGAAACGATATATCTGGAAACTATCTGTAAAATACCGGAAATCTCATGTCACTGACTGAAAAAAAGTCAGTGGTTGCAAATCTGTCTCCTCACCTACTGCACAAAACTCCCCCCCCCCCACCCCACCCCACCCCCCTCCTCTATATGTGATTTTGCTAAGTTTTGCAAAAGTTTTCACTCATCCAGTTGAATTCTTTACGGTTCAGCAGTTTAAATGCACGGACAATAAAACGTAATAAATATAAGAATATATGCGATATCAATACTTGACTCAGTATTTTGTAACGCACGTAATGATCCCCACCACTGTGTAATATGGTTTTCTTGCTGCTTCACAAATACCTAGCATAATAAATGAGGGCATCATTGTCTAATTGTCAAATTATATATATATATATATATATATATATATATATATATATATATATATATTCATCGAGCTGAATATATATATATTCAGCTCGATGAATATATATATATTCATCGAGCTACAAATGTCCTTTAATATCTAATTTGCTCTACCTCGGAATTAGTATATTTTCATATATGTTAACCGAAGTGGAATTTTTTTAGTTGATAATATTACAAAACAAAATTCCCATTCGGTTAACATATATGAAAATATATTGATTCCGAGGTAGAGCGAATTGGATATTAAAGGACATTTGTAGCTAGATGAATAAATATAGATATACCAGTGAATACCACAGGAAAATGATAGTCAGAAATCCAAGCTAATGAAATATAACTGGAGAAATAGGTCTCAGGTACACAACAAGATCAAGAATACCAGATGGTTAATTATCAAAAGGGTAAAAATTAAAAGAGATAATCCAGGGATTATCGGATATCAGACGGTCACAAACCTAGACAGATTTGACCCTAACCGAAATTACAAAGTATCTTTACAGTCCAAAACATGTAAAAACTGAATATATTAATTTTGTTGCTTATACTTATCTACAACTTTTTTCATTAAGAAAGCATCAAGTTTAAATAAACCAAGACTTAAATTTAGAACATTTCTATTATTTGACTTGATGAAACAAGATTCAATGATATTCCTTTTAACTGCGTCATTACATGGGATTAAGGTTCTTGCTTGACTCAAGTTAATAGGATGATCTAAATCTCTCATATGTACAAATAATGCATTCGATATTTGCCCAGTTCTGTTTAGATTTGTGATCGTGTGATATCCAATAATCCTGGATTATCTCTTTTAATTTTTACCCTTTTGACAATTAACCATCTGGTATTCTTGATCTTGTTGTGTACCTGAGACCTTTCTCTCCAGTTGTATTTCATTAGCTCCTTGACAACGTCTTAGTAAAGACAAGAGCGCTTGAATTTCTGACTATTATTTTCCTGAGGTATTCGCTTATTTAATGAAGTCACGTGCATCTACTGTGGTTTTTTAGCATATATATATATATATATATATATATATATATATATATATATATATATATATATATATATATATATATATATATATATATGTATATATATAACGGATCGAGATCTCAGAGACAATGTTACGGTGTCGATATATCCTGGCTTCAGGTTCGATATGAATAATAAAAATAAATATTTCAACACCAACAGTTGAAACTGGGGATACGAATATACAAAGAAACACTAACACAACAAAGGTTTATTTACAAGCTTACTAACATAGGTAAATGCAGAATGGTATCTCCTATTTACATAAAAAGATAGAATCTTACACTGCATGAACTGGGGGAAACAGTGAGGCAATTCGAATACTTGCTAATCAGTTTGGCACTTCGAGGAGGTGGCTTCATAAAAGTAGAGCAACAATTGCTGACGTCCTCTTGACTCTGTATTGCAGAAAATAGTCTATTCGTAAGACAGGAACTCCCCCCTTTTCTTCTCCGAAGTCTGCTCAACGTAGAGACAACTCGGCCGTCCACACCTGAAGACGACTAGACCAATATCCACCAACTCTCGAACAACTCTTATGATTGATACTTCGTCGGTTCCTTCGTCTCTAGTCTCTCTCTGACATCACTGCTGCTGATCTCTCACTGATAATCTGATCGGTGGCTCTTACTAACTGGTGACCTCTCTCTTTTACAATCTCTTCCTTCTACGATCACTGCTCTCCAAAGTTCGTTTGTTGTATTTATACGGCACTCAGGGGGCGGAGCCTACGGTGAGCGTCACAGACTCCCGAATTTACTAGGACCCCTAGATGAATCTAGACGAGGTATTGCATCAGAAATCGCGGCGTTTCTCACGTAACATTGGCGCGTTTTTGCGCTCCACAACACGCCTGACGATTCCAGAACAACCGCGAAGACAGGCGCCTCCAACACGGGCGCAAAAGCCTCCTTACTGCCGAACTTCTCGAAAATGCGTTCTCCTTTCCTTTAAATTCCTTTGCTATGAAGCAATTACCATCACAATATATATATATATATATATATATATATATATAGACAGCATATCACGCTCCACGATATTGAAATTTGAATAATGTTGATAACAAAAATAACTGAATTTATTTCAATTATCAATATGCAAAATGTCGCCCTCGTCGAATGGATATAAAAGATTCAAATACAAATGTATCGGTTGTACTTCCGCCAGTTACTGTGAATCGCAAAAAACGTTGCAAACTTGTTGCTGATAATACGGTGAATCTGGTACTTCTCAAATCTCTAGTTTCCCCTCGTCGTTCATCGTCTTGAGTGTTGACATGAACTGATTCCCTGCATTTCATGTCTTCCCGTCCATATCTCGCTCCAGTTCCAAACTGGCCAGTGGCTTTCGAAGACATGTTTTTTAAGTTGGAAATACACTGGAATACTGGATGTAATTTTTTTTTTTTTATTAAAGTGAAGCATTTGCGTATTAATAGTAATGCTACAATTAAAGTTTCATAGTAAATTAAACTATAGGATACATTGGAAAGTGTTTTTATTGATATCATATAGCTAAAATATTAACTCTTAATATTAATTATCTGCTCTAATTTTCATTTTCTTTTATTTAGAAAACTTTTCGTTAATAGAACGGAACACCGCAGCAACCTTCCATCCCTAAAGGGAACAATTTCCATTCAAATACCAAAAAAATATACTATCGAAAAGGATTGATGACCTACCAACTACAGAAAATAAACTTCACTGACGCAAGTCTGCTAAGTTAAAAGAAACTGAAAAAAGTCAAGCATATATAATTATAACCACTCAGACTTACACAGAAAGTTACAGCAATGATTGTGCTCACTCAGAACAACGAAACGAACAAATAAGATTTAAGAATTTCTGTACAGTATTTCATGAGTTCGTTTTTCTTACAAAATGAAATATGGTCAAACCCGACAAAAGGGTTAACAAGGCAGTGAGAACTTGGCTCCCATCTAGGGAGATCTTTTTTTCGCTGATAAATTTCCATATTATAATGAGCCCTCTACAATGGACTTCTGTAAGAGAGAGAGAAGACGAGAGAGAGAGAGAGAGAGAGAATAGAGAAGAGAAGAGAGAAGTAGCAATGGCTGAGACAGTAAAAGAGAAAATTTGATGGAAATGTAACAACTATCATCCATTAGGTCTTTGATAGATCCCGGCCTGACGCCCACCTGTCATCCAGCTGTGAATTAGTACTAGAATTTGCTGGAGTCAAAGGTAACTCTTAAGTTCCATTTTTCTTGCCAGATAATACACATACTCGTAATATATATATATATATATATATATATATATATATATATATATATATATATATATATATATATATATATGTATATATATATATATATATATATATATATATATATATATATATATATATATATTGTGAGTGTGTAACTATGTACTACATAAATAAGCGCAGGTCAAATGTGATGATAACACAGATGGTAATTTGTAAAGGAAAGCATATCATGAACTAGTAAGGGGCAGGTCATTTATGGAACAAGTTGTTTAGGTTCATCATTACATGGAGAGAGACAAGAGATGCAGCATCCACAATATGAGACCTGCATATATTTAAAACATATACTCGAAATTAATTCGTGCAATCAGCAAGAAAAATAAGGCTTCAAGCCAATCTTTCGGAGGACTAAAGACCAAGATTTCAACAGTGTAATGCTAGTCGGACAATGTGTAGTTCAGAATACCGAAGTGGAAACAGAAACAGGCCAAAGACGCATTTCCCTTAAAAACAAAAGAGAATAAAAAGCTCTTCAATGGTAAAGAATAAAACTCCTCCCCCAATTACGGCCTTTGTAGTCAAACTTTATATATTATTCAAACGCATGAATATGATTGGGCTTACACATCAATATTGTTCTTTAATTCAACTATTATTTTTCATAGAGGATTTCAATCAGAAGGCTATTTGAAAGTTGTGGAGAAGACATTATATAATTCCAGTGTATTAAGTGGAGGGAAAATCTTGATCTTTCAACCATATAACATATTGCAGCGTTTCGTTTTATAACCAGACCTAAAAAAATAACAGTGTAATGAGAATAAGTTGATGATTCACTTGCTAGTAAACAACACCTCCTAATACTTTATTCACACAAATATAAAATTAGGAAAATCAATTATCCATGGTCGCCTAATTTTCCATATCAAACCCTCTATATTATAAAAAAAATGTGTTTTACCAAACTATGCAAAACACACAAAGTTTATTAAGCTTTCCTCCCTCTTCAGAGTACGACTATTGTATTTCTGTATACTCAAGGGGAAGGGAGGTGGCCCCTCCGCAAACTTCATAAATTTCATTTTCATGCTTTGTGGGTTTTACTCAGTCTGTTACATCAAAACCTATATACGTATAATTGTAAACGCCAACAAAGCCTTCTCAGATCAAATTGGTTTAATTTTCAACACCCACTTCTAAAACTCTCCTTGCAGTCGTTTCATTTGAACACATTCGCCTCTTCGTAAAAAAAAAATGCCTTGTATTCGAGTGGAATTCACTAACTACCCAGCACTACCTACGTGAGCAACGTAGCATAGCTCATCCAAGTTCATCAATGTCGTTTGATTAAGATAACAACTAAAACAGACAAAAATGCCTCGAAACCAGACTTTGATAGGCAGCCCATAGCACCACTAACTCCTACAAACTCAGAAAAGACTCGGTTATGAGTGATTAGGTTTTACGTCCCTAGTTTTTCTTGTTGGGTCAGACATTACAGAAACTCAGACATTGGGATTGAAGTTTTAGATCGCTATTCTCATACATCACATAAGGTTACCCGTCCTTTAGGTCCCTTTAAGAGTCAGAAAGATAACATAGAGATAGACTTTAAATAACCGTTGCAAGCTCCGTCATATGGTCTGTCTTCCCATTCTGTTTACTTTCCTTTGGCTATTATTGTAGTAAGAGATTGTCCGGTATAATAATTTTATGACAAACAGTTCACCAACATTGACACTCTGCTGCACTATATTGGTGCCGCTAACAAAGTTCGATATTACTGTTACTATACTCCTTCCTATGTAGTCATCAGTCCCCATCTTGCCTTTAGCAGCCTACCACTACACCGTCTTTCTGTTTGAAATCATCATCAAAGTTACCCCTATCGTAGCGTAGCACTGCTTCATTTCCATAGCTCCACATCTATTGCTATCTCCTCCAATTCCATCCATCCCGCTCACTTCATATCGGCTCTTGTAAGTAAACATCACTGCCGTTTAAGGATAAATCAATGGCATATCCTTTAGTCGTTTGAATTCCATTTCAATTTATTAAGCAAATATCGAACATTTCGTGGATGTTCTTGACGTGCCTATAGTTAGCTGTAAGTGTTCTACTAATAGGTTGTTAGTTTTCTGACACCTTGAAAGATTTCCAATTCTTGGAAACCGTTACCAAAAATGGTTGTCAATTGTAGCCTGAAGAAGTATGAAGAGCATTAGGGTGATTTCCAGAGAGAGAGAGAGAGAGAGAGATAGAGAGAGCGAAGAGCGAGAGAGAGAGAGGAGAGAGATAAAATTAAAGGTGTTAAGCCAGCCACTAGAGCGCTTCCGGCCAATCAGCGCTAAACAGTGAATTAAAATTTTGGGCTAGAGTGGTTTAACAGCAAGATACAGATGTCCATTAAAAAAATAGTGTGAATAAAGTACTGTAACAATTTTTTGGGATAAGGGGTTCTAAAAAAGGTTAATCTAAAGGGTTTGGAACTAGAACTAGAAGAAAACACCACAGTTTCAATAAGAACTAACAGCAGTAGTAACGTAAGGAAGATGGATAACAGCTGTCATAGTGTCATACCGATGTACTATTGGGCATTTCCGTTTGAATGATGTCACGATTTTCCCGGCTCGTCCTGAAGTTCTTTAATTGTATTTGATGGCGAGACAGTGTGAAACCCTTTCTGATTTTTAGGAGTAAAACTTATGTAGCCATGTTCATCTCGGGCTCTCCGCTAAAACAGAAATGATTTAAAACTATCAGTTCATTTCTCTTCGCACTACGATATTTCAATCAACCTAATGACCTACGTTTTTGTAACATCAAATAACTTACTGTTAAGTTAATCAATCAATCACTCAATCCTTCCAGCCAATGATAGGGACTATGAAGTTGTCATACACAACAAACTTCTGTAGAATAATAAGTATATCCCAGTTTAACCAGACCACTGAGCTAATGAACAGCTCTCCTAGGGCTGGTCCGAAGGATTAGACATTTTTACGTGGCTAGGAACCAATTGGTTACTTAGCAACATTGTAGAATCCAAACCACATCGAGAAATGAATTTCTATCACCAGAAATTAATTCCTCTTGTTCCTTATTGGCAGAGCTGGGAGTCGAACCCGGACCCTGAGATCGGTAGTCAAGCATGTAACCAACTCGTCCAACGAGGCAACTGAGACTTCTGTAGAACCGAAGAGAAATGTAACTATATATCTATTATAATGCAAATAAAAAAAAAGTATAATATTCTAGATTGAAAAAAAATAAAAACAATTCTGAAAATAAGCGAAAGCTCATAGAATGTCTGAATCAAGATGGTTAATTAGGTTTAAAAAGAGAAAGGCTCATTCCTTAGCGACCGCGCCTACCACAGGGCCCCCTCATGTTCCCTTCCCTTTTAGACTCACCCATCCTTAATTAATATCGAATGAAACTATTAATTTCAACTTTGATAGTACCT
>NC_087202.1:60075576-60080576 GCF_015104395.2 Macrobrachium nipponense | reverse complement strand
TAAATAAAACGAAATTATCTGCATATTCAAAACAGAGGAACGCAAACAATATTCCTCGCCAGAACCTAGTAACAACAAATATTTGTCCTCCTTCATAGGGAAGGGTGGAAAATCTTTCATAAATTCCCAAGAGAAAGTTTTCCCAATTTCATACCGGTATACCTCTACCGGGTCCAGACCGTATAACATTTTTAAAACCTGAAAGACTGAAACCGTTAGTTTTCTATTGTCTCCGTTTAAACCCATTTAACACTGAAAACGTGTTGATTATAGAGTAACTATTCATCAGCTTTCTCGGGTCGTTGCTTCTCCACATTCCAATAGGTAACAGCGAACATATTGGCAAAATATCATTAATCAAAAACCCTAGGCCTTCACGGCTCGCCACCTAACCAATGCTAGCCCCCCGCCCTAGCAAAATTGTCAAATAAAATAGCTTATGTAATATACACATTGGCCGGCTTAAAATAAAATATAAGTAATAATTGCACGTCTCTGGCATTATAAAATTACGTCTGTTACGCTTTTATCTCCAAATAACACTAGAATATTCTCTCTTCGGATTCTTGAATATCCCTCTTTGTCTGCAACTTGCTGCACAGACAGTAGCTAACTGTAGGAAGCTGTAGGAAGACGGAATGCCTCCCTCATTGTAGAAGACTTCTCACGGCTTCTGCAGATCCCCAAAAGACACGCTGTAGAATTCTTGTGATCACCCACGTGGAAACTCTTGTAATCACCCTGGACAAAACGACAGCAACCTCTCTGCACGGCTGGTGGACGTCTTGCTAGCATTGGGAAACGACTTTTTGGTGTGTTAGTATGTCACTCAAGTCACTGGTCAATCTAAGAAAATTAACCCAGACATACTACTTCTATCAAACAATGATCTCAAAAACTCAGAAATACTAACTGAACCTCTCCCAATTAACTCCCTTAACATGACTACTAAATCATAAGTCATTATCGCAACTCTCAAAAGAAAAAAAACATCAAGTCTCCAACTCAATTCTCCAAAGTCACACATCAGCACACACACGACTCAGAAATCACAGCAACTCCACGGACTTCTGCACTCACATTTCAAACTCGAATGTTCTCATAAAAAAAAAAAATCGTAATGAGCCCAAGGAAAAAAAAAAAAAAAAAAAGAATCACGTAACACACCCAGACCCAAAAAATGTTCTCTCAAGCTCTGATATCAGAACAACCCACAAAATCAGTAAAAATCTCCAATGTTTAACAGCAAAAACCCCTTTACTGCTCATACAATTAATCCCAATGAGACTTAACGTCAAACTCCCATTTATGTAAATAACAACTCCGAAAAATCACATCTCCCGTCCAAAAAGAAATGCTATTTAACCTCAATCCCCAATTACATCTCTCGTAGGAAAAGGAAGAAAAACAATAAAAAAAGGATAATCACAAGTAGATTTCCCCAATCACAAAATACATAGTACATGTATAATATGCATAACTCCCCCGCGTTTTTCCCAAGAAATGCTCCATGTAAAGTTACGGAATTTCTCGACTTTTCATCGACTGGACATGTCCAGAAGCAAACTCTTACACATGCGCTTTCGAGAAATGCTATTGTCAACTTTTCCAGATATTGCTAAATTCTGATCGATCACCATCAGAGGAAAAAAGTCAGCACACGACTCATCACATCGCTTGTCAGCAGAAAATCCGCCTGCGGACGTATGCTCAAACAGCAGCACAAAAAATGTCTAGTCTGACACACAAGTTTGGAAAACTCATTATTCTATAGAAAAAGGTCTAACTGACACATTTCACAAAATTAACTCCAGGATATGACTAATGTGTTCCAAAATTTGTCTCGAAGAGGTATTCTCTCAACATGACACAGCCCAATTAGATGTCTCCAAAATAATACACTTGTGAACATAAAAAATACACACATCTCCATAGGACTCGTAATGCAATAATGCCACTCGCCTCTAAATAGTCACGATATCAAAGAGAAAAAGCCACAGAAATCTTCTCTTGGCTCGAAAAAAACTCCATAACCACAAAAAGGGTCACCCGCCAAAGATTAATTCCATCTCCATATATTTCACCATATTAATGATAAAACCACTCCGGTTATAAAAATATTTCCTCAATTTGGTTAATAACCAACCCCACATATTTCTCTCTTATTTCTCCAATAGCCATATGTTAATAAAAAAAACACCACTCCAGGAATAAAGAATAGTCACCTCTATTTCGGCAAATAAAAAATATTTACCTCTATTTCCCCAATACTCCTAGTGGAATAAAACAAGGCTCCAAAAAATATATCTCCAAAAAGGAATATCAAAAAATGAAATCTATCTCCAAAAAAATGTGCACTCAAAGCATCTAACTCACACACACAAATATTGCCCCATATATCTCCAAATATGTGTCTCCATTTGCAACAAAGATGGCTGCAAAGTAATTGAACTAAACATAGCTCTCATCACCATTGGCAAATATCAAAAATGGCCAAAAATATATCTCCAATATATTATATCTCAAATTATAGCTCCAAAGTAATAGACCTCAATTCTCCAGATAATAACTCAATGTTATAGTCAAAAACTATAAAACTCTCTCCTTAGCATAATTGCTGAAAAAGGGCAAAAACTCGGCAAATAAAAACTGTCTAGAAAATTCTAGAAAAAATCACCAATGTGCCACAACTCCTTATAATAGAACTCCAAATTCATAGTGTCTAAGCCAAATCTTCTCCATATGCACTACGACATAGGCCACTACAAAATTTAGCCAAGTTTCCTATCTCTCACAAAGTTGTCACAAATACAACAAATGTATTGTGCAAGAAAACCCACACTTTCTGGAACACAAATATCCAGAGAAAAAATGTAGTGCCATTACGTATGCATTCAAACATGCAAGAATTCTCCCGTAAATTTCTCTACAGCATCAAATAGCTGAAACACAAACACGTTCTCGAACAATGACTCTAAGTCACGAACTGAGATATTAAAAAATATTCACACCAACTGGAGAGAAAAAACAAATTCAAATTCACCCATGATGAAAAAAAACTTGTGTCAGGGATGGCTAACTTCCAAAAAAGGAGAAAAGAAAAATCTACGGCATTGTTAACTATCTCCCGTAACTCACTAGATGTCAAGCAATTATCTGCTGAACTCATAAAAAAAAGGAAAAAAAAAATTATGTGTTGTTAGTTCCTCCCAAATTCAAAAAAGATCTCACCACCCTTCATAGCATTACAGCACCCACGTATTAGTATACAAAAAATCAGTATCAGAAATATCGTTATCACAAAATCACCAAAATTTTGCTATCATCAAAACCACCAGTATCAGTATAAAAAAAAACATCACCAATGTCAATGCTTGTCCATTCACAAGAGTTCAGCACGAGATTTCAGCAAAAAGTTCAGCAAGATTCAACACAATTCACCAAGATTCAGTCAGATTCATCAAGATTCAGCAAAACCCATCCCCCATGAATGACCGAAATATTCTCCAAAGTTACAAAAACTCAGCAAATAATTAATACAAGATATCTCCCATTAACTCATTGTAATAATTCTCCACGAATAATTATCTGTAATAATCATAAAATAATCTCCCATGAAATATCTCAAATCTCTCGTAAAACAAGTCTCCCGTAATGATAATTATACTTAAGCAACCCTCCCGTGACACATCTCAAGTATAATAATTATTAATAATAATAATAATTCTCCACAGTAATAATTCTCTTGCAAAGATCTCAAGTAAGGGTGAAATTCAAAATAGCATACAACAGTAATGCTGAACCTTATGACACACAATTTCTCCAGATGCAACACCATGATATACCACCATTGCCACACCCACACAGACACAACACCATTCACGGCACCGGGCATCACCATACATCACCACTCGGCACCATTTTCAAAGTAATCCCTCCAACACAATAAAAAAAAAAATAATAATAATCTGTGTCTCCCCTTTTGTGTCTTCCAAGGCATAAGGAAAACATACACCCATACAATGCATTTCAATTCTCTTTATTTCCTTTTCTCTTCATCCAAGAGGAAATTTTGGAAATTCTCTTTTTCTAAAAAAAAAGACTCTACGGGTGTTTCACTTCAACTAATCAATCAGCTGATGTCTTAGTATTCATTGTCAAGGCCAGACTTGTCTTCAACAGCCCGACAAAGAAAAAAAAAGAAAGGGGGAGTTCACCCACACTGAGAAAAAAAAAAAGTTTCTCCCCCCCAATGAGCATTGAAACATCCCTCAGTCAAGCGACAGAACACCCCGAGGCAGACCAGTAGTACCCTCCCCTTGCACTATCTCTCGAGGCATGCCAGTAGTCCCCTTGCAATGTGCCTCTCTGCGCCGGTTAGCAGAAATGTGCTGAGCCCGTAAAATTGTGTGGCCGCTCTGTCTCCAAGCTAAATATGCTATCTAAGCACAGTTCACATGCATAAACACATCTTTATACACCCTCATATTAAACAAAGACGAATACGTCTATTATAAACACGCGCAAATAAAGAAAACACGTCATTTTGCTACTATGGGAAAAGAACGAAAGAAAATTTTTGACCTCTTGAACCAACCCCATAACCTGAAATATTAAAAAAAAACCTCCGCTCAAAAGACAATGTTTTTTTAACACTCACCACTCCATAATGGGAACAAAAAGAATTCGGAATTCGCACACGACACGGCAGTGATACATGCACGATTATCTCAGGATGCACTCGACATTACACACAGAAGTTTTATTGAGTGCCGCTGCAACCAGTAGGCAGACTGCCTGGGCCAAATGCTGAGTCCAATAAAACCCTTCCCCCTCCCTTTTGCACGGGCTAACGGATAGATATTTCTCATTTTTTCTCACTTAGTAACTGAAAACTAACAACTTAACAATTTTCCACAATTCCACAAAGGTTTTGTTGTTCGAAAACTGTCGCTAAGCCATAACCCCTTTATTTTTAACTGGTCACCTATCTCTTCATT
>NC_087202.1:60063076-60070576 GCF_015104395.2 Macrobrachium nipponense | reverse complement strand
TAATTCCCTCAAGTAGTTCTGTCACCGTCCGCGTGTTGGCTTAAAATCACACATTAAGCGTCATCATTTCTTTTCATAACTGCATCACCCAAGAGAGCCGATTCGTGCTCGACTCATTTGGAAAAACATTTTTAATGAGGTGCCAGTTTCTCCCCCTCCCACAATAAATTGGAATCAAATCTGAATATTTTGTCATGTTTTGTATTTTTCGCAACGTACAAAAGCATACTCGGTCTAATTTAAATGTGATAATTACATGTTTTATTTCCTAAAAATTAATGCAGTAAATGCAAAACTACTGGGAGGTTTGTGATTATAGTGAAATGAACTCATTACTGCTGTTAAACTTTACACATCAAAATGATGATCATTCTAGTAACATCAAACGCGTCTACCATTTTTCAATTAAAAGTTGTAGTTTAACCATAGCTACGGTTAAATAGCGCTATCTTCTTATTGGTCTCATTAAATGCGAGTTCTGCCTCTCACTGACCAATATCCATTGCTACTTTATGCGATGGAATTTGCTACCTTGCCTTATCCTCACTGATGAAATATTGCCTGATAAACTGAGAAACACATCCCTGAATAGTAAAGAGTTCAAAGTGGAAGTATCGAGTCGGAATACTAGTATAAAAATAATATAAGTAAAAGAACATTTTGAATACGGCAGTGTCTAAAAGACACGCCTGAAGTATAGTATACTCGTTCAATTGATACTCTGCAAGTTTTAGAAGAATTGCCAAACACCAATTATTAGTTTTCGTTAAAGTTACAAATAATTGTCGATGTTAGACTAGGTCGACTCCTCCGTATAAATATAAACATTATTTTTATGAGAGCTAACACCAAAATCATCAATCCTCTACCGGCTATGACCTGTTAATAACTTTTGTACTGCAATTATTTTAATAAATGTAAAACATAAACATGCTTTGAATGACCCCCGAGTTCTTTGCTATCGAAAGATCAACAGACCCTCTTTTAAAATTATTTAAAAATATATCAATCAAAAGACTGACGCTCTTGCAGAATTACCTGAACATTTATTGCACACATACGTAACATTTCATTGAAGTACTCTAATAATTATGCTCGTGCATTCAGTGATGGTATTCATATCGATATTGGATATGACGTGAACAAGAAGAGATGATGACGAGAGATGAGGTAATATCAATTTCATTTCGAAACGTTTACAAAAACATGTATAGCTTGCATGCCAGAATAAATGGTGACGCAGTCCCCCATACCCCCCTTTCTCTCTCTCTCTCTCTCTCTCTCTCTCTCTCTCTCTCTCTCTCTCTCTCTCTCATATGAAACACATCATGAACAGACATGAATTAGGTAAGGGAAAGGGAAAGGCCCTTCTCTGACTGATGTCTAGTCACTGTGACGTGTACAGATAGAACATGCAACTCTACCAGTAATTTCGGAAGTTCAAACTGCGCATTCATTCTTGTCAAAGTGAATAAAATGTTACGGTATTCGATAACCAAGACGTCGAATGGAAAATGTCTGTTTCCCCTGGAAATTTGTCATAATTTAGGATAAAAGTATAACATTACTTTTAATTGCGATTTTAACACTGTTTACGGTTGAATAAAAATATACTTATATACTTCATATCCAAAAACATACCGAATATTATTTTATCACTGAACTGCCATCTTCTTAAAAGACCTAAACACATTACATTTAATTAGAAAAGATTAACCAATAAGGTATTTTTAAAACACACGCTATGAATGCGAGCATATTTAATGTTTGTTTGTATGGTGTTTTTACGTTGCAAGGAACCAGTGGTTATTCAGCAACGGGACCAACGGCTTTACGTGACTTCCGAACCACGTCGAAAGTGAACTATCACCAGAAATACACATCTCTAACCCCTCAGTGGAATGCCCGAGAATCGAACTCTCGGCCACCGAGGTGGAAGGCCAAGACCATACCGATCACGTCACTGAGGCGTTGAGCATGTTTAATGGTTTTTGGCTATGGTTGATTTTTATTTTTTTCTTCTTCTTCTTCTTTTTTATTATCACCAACATAAGCCGTAGGAAAGAAACCTAATTCAGATAAAAAGATGTGGACTACGAGCATATCATGCTGAACCAGCATTTCCCCTCACATGATAATTTTCATTTTTCATCATTTCTTATAACAGCATTATCACATATGCATGGAAAGGGATTTTTATTCTTGAAGGTATTGAGTATACTGCGGCGAAGGGAAGGGAAAGAAAGAGGTGCCAGTTCTGTTAATACAAGTTTTGGCTACGACAGATCATCGCCGAGAGCTATTATTTCATCGGCCCAAAATAGAATTGAGGATATGTAAAACGACTCGAATTTTTGACGCCAGATAGTCCACGCCAGCCACCCAACCGACATCAACACGGATCACGGATGCTGGGTCGACTTTTCTTAATTTTTCGGAATTAATATAAAATTTCGCGAAACAGCCTTATATAACAAGAGGAACACAGTTTTCCAAAAAGGTTAGAAGGAAAATTATATTTACGATAACCGGCTTAATGTACATGAGTAAAAACAGTTATAGAAAACTAATGCATAAATTCTTGTACTTTCGTAAATAAAAGTAAAAATAGCTTCTATAATTGCTGTAGTTGATATAATTACTTGTTATAATAAAGAATACGCAGATGAGTTAAAAATTCATACGTGAATATACACTAGCATATCTATCTTTCATATTAATATTTCAAAAGTTTCATAAATGTCGAATAAAGACAGCGAATCGTATAATATATGAGGCGGTCTTTTCCTCTGGGATAGAGTATTTGTAAATTGGTAGTTTGCTCTTCTAGAATCCAGAATTAACTTAAAAGGTAACGGCAGGAAGGGGCACTCAGATGCGCGATATTCGCTCTTCTTATCTGAAGTAAATTACCCGCTGCTGTTCGGCCTTATAAATTCATAAGGAAATGCACTAAAAGTTAAAGATATGAACTTTAGTCGATTCTATATACACCTTGCATTGTTTAGCATCATTCCTTTCGTGACCGGGTAATGTAAACTTCTGAAATCACTTCATGCAATTACCAATGGCTTTGCTTAACCTATTCTTCAAATATCTTCATGCCAGAACAAAGGGCATAACCACCTCACCCCCTTCCGCTCCCACTTCACCCCAACCAGTTTACCTTGGATACTCGAATTGAAAATTCGTCCTATTGTTTCATTATTAATTGACTTGTAATTTAATAATACAACCATTGTTCCGAATGGCGCCCCGAGGAATAAATATGGTACTTAGTAAAGGCGAATGGATTTGATAATCAAACTCGGATTATCGCTGTAGCAAATTAAAATTTAATGCCTGCCAAGTAATTTTCATGATGAACGCAAAGAAATTTCACAAGTAATTCGTGAAAAATATGAAACTGAGAATAATTCATAATGCCTTGATGTAACTACTGCGATATAATTAAACTAATTTGCTTCGACTATTGCCGGCAACAAAATTATTATTTTTTAAACTGATTACTTTCGGTAACCGTAATAATCGTTCGATAGATGGACTCTGCGCATCAGCCACCTCTAACTGATAGATTTTATCATGGTCCAATTGTTTCATTGTAAAGAAGTCGACTAAAATGCCATAAGGACTTCTTCCGCGATAAACAAAATGGGAAATAATGCAAAAGGCAACTTATTTTCTGATCTTAAGGTGAATAAATAACATGATCGTGTTCATTTCACTTAACAAATAAGGCAGTTTTCAGCTAAAATATAGCTGAACGTTAGGAGAGGCATTACTACACTTAAATAACATACAAGACAAGAATACGATAAAAATAGCAATGGATGCCTGAAACTAGATAAACTAGAGAAAAGAAGAAAAGAAACCAATACTCATAAGTCAGGAAAGTGCTACCCGGCTAAATTTAACAGAACAATCAAACCCTCAGAGGGAAAGAAACCAACAGCTGTGAATGTTGATAAATTTCAATTTTTCTCATTGTGCGAGACACACTTCTAAGTAGCACCCAAAAATGTAACCAGCGGAAACTGACAGCTTTGCAACATGTTATTCAAAAGTGAAGCAGACGGATCTATCTTTTTATTTATTTATTTATTTATTTATTTATTTATTTATTTATTTATTTATTTATTTATTTATTTATTTATTTATTTATTTATTGACAAACAAACGCTGAAAATATTCTGATCCTGTTTTTCTACAAACTCTTCTATCTCACCATTTAGTTACATAATTCAACGTCCTTTTATCTGTTTACTGTCTTGGGGAACCGGTAAGTCCGTAATAACACGAGATACTAAATTTTTAATGTTTAGTGTGCTCATGCCATTCCGTATGTAGCCTACATGAAAATTAACATCCAAATCTTATCACATACAAATACGCCAGTCCATCACTCAGAACCTTCACCAAGTCCCCGATCTCACTTAATTTCAGTAACGATTTCCTTCTTTCAGCAGACGAGTTATTGAATCGGAAGGTCATCAAAATGTCGTACATTTCATCTCCTGCTTAATGGATTCCCTCTTTTCATCTGGCAATCTCATTATGAGCATTATATCTTTCAAAGTACCTAAACAAATAGTTATCACCATTCTGACAACTTTTCACTTCCCTCGATCAATCCTGATCACCTGAAACTAACAGATCTGTTTCCTCAGCCAACCCAACCATGGTAACACTTCGGGTCCTTTTAATTTTCACCGATTATTTTCTCCACTGTTGGTCTAAAACTACTTTACCTCAATTTGAGACAGTCATTGAGTACTTCATCCTGTTTCAATGACATTTCCTTTCATGACGTAAGCTGCTTTATTGACACACATTAGTGCACTAGACCTGTTTAAAACAACATCAATCGTACACATTAACTTGGGAAATAAGATCTATACTCAAATATGTAAATGAGTCGGTATGTTCCATCCATTCTTACCAAAAAGTAACTTTTATTCCCCAACGAATTCGGTTAGTTAACAGCTACCTACATATGGATGCCATTCACATCAGATATTTTTTTCGTTTGAATATGAAATGCTATCTCTAGTACCTTAATGCCACCAAGGCCTTCTTTATGGCAAATACAAGTCTTCCATCTAAATAACAATTACATAAATCTTTTCTTGATATTTAAATAACTGCTACGGGTTTATACGAGAACGTACACGAACTTTCATACTCATGCACTCGTCAAAAAGTAGCACATAGCCTGGATTTCTATCATAATCGAATTTTGAAGACAGAAATATCTAGCTCGAAGTAAAAAAAAAAAAAAGAAATCTTAAACATTACATTCATTATTGTTGTTTGGGAGTGACTTTATCAGAAGGGATAGCGGTTCGTCCCGATAATATATGATAGCCCAAAGAATGGGAAACATGACCTTTTAGATCAGCTGTTCCTATATCATAAGAGAGAAAATAGGTCTTTCAAGAGTTATGTCCCTATAATGTCTTCGACATATTGTATCGATTCCTTTTTGTCTCAAAATTTCAATTAAATGGAATCTTACTTAATTTTTCATATATTCTTCCCTGATAACTAATCATGAAATCCTATTTAATGTTAATTTTCATGGACTCTAAAATAGTTTATAATTTCAATATATGACGATTTAAGCAACCTAAAGAATTCCACCAAGTGCAAAAAAGAAGACTTCAGTCCGTTAAGTCGCACCCAAAGTTAAAAATCTTTCTGTATAAAATTGCAAGAAGGGACACGACCTAAGATATCAAGGCTTTTTCGTTAAATATGTTCACCTCACATGGCCACGATAAAAAGAGATCTCAAAGTCACTCGAAATATTTGAACTCGAACCTTTGGTTTCTATCTTCAACTTCCCTTGTTATTCTGGAGAAATTATCGCCCACTGTTTTCCCCGTGGCCAAACACCGCAAAATTTATGAGGTAAAAAAAGTGAAGGGGGAGGAAGAAGTGAAAAGGTCTTGATCCATTATTCATATTCGTAATCTAGTTACCTACTAAATCCTGGGGCCCCACATTACAAATTTATTGGAATGAGATCGTCAAGATTTCACCCTTCTATACTTGTTTCATTTTTTCTTACTCGTACAACTACTTGTAAGAAATTCGATCACTGGCATTATCATACCTCATTTCCTGAATATATTCTCATAAGAGAAGTTTTTCTTCAATCTCTTATCAAACATTAATAGTCAGAAAACTGATGTTTTAGTAAATACACTTGACACTGAAGCTGCGTTAATAATATTCTTCAAATGAGTGAAATTTTCAAAACTCTTACCGAATGATGGTAAAAATAGCATGTATACATATCTTTTCAATATTTATTTTGATATGATAATGAGAAAACGCAGGTTCCAACCGTTACCCCTGCCGTAATATTTTTCTAAATGTCCTAATTCACCCACATGTAATGAGTATTATATGGAGTAATGTGTAATAACAATGATTATACAGTTGCCTACACATACGCACGCAAACACACATATTCACATATAAAAAATTATATATATACATATATATATATATATATATATATATATATATATATATATATATATATATATATATATATATATGTACACAAACACATTCACACACATACATGTATATACTATATATATATATATATATATATATATATATATATATATATATATATATATATATATATATATATATATATATATATATATATGTATCACAATTACAAATGTATCTAGTAAAAAGTGGCAAGTTGATTTTACACTCACACATGTATATATATATATATATATATATATATATATATATATATATATATATATATATATATATATATATATATATATACAGTAGGGCCTCATTAATCACGGGGGATAGGGCCCAGAACCCCCCGTGATAAGTAAATACCCGTGTGTCCTGGTACCCGCCATGAAAATTGCTTTAAACCGCCTACTTTAATAATTAACCCACCCACGACCACTATTTCAATGTTATAACTCCCTACTTTAGTTCAAGCACCAAATATTTCTTCAACTATCACCTTAAACTAAATTCAAGACAGTTTCAAAGTTATTCTTGTCCTATCTTCAATTTCCCCTGCATCAGATCAGCAAACAAAATATAATTAGACAACTTCAATTCCAGCTTGACTGAAAAAATAAAAGTATCATCCGACTATGACTGATGAAGTCAGTAAGAGGAAGATGACTATATACACAGCTAAGCTTCCAGTGATGAAATTAAGGAGCATTAACAGAGATACGGTATCCCAGCCACCAACTCTACTTTCGTCATTTGCAATAAGATGGCGATTAAAAAAACACCAATGGAAAAAAAATCTTGACCAGAACAAAAATAATCTGTGAAATACCTTAATGATATGGGAATGTGAAATACAGACCAAGAAAAGTTCGCGATCCAACCACTTCAGCATCTCGGTTTGTATGGCGGATGTCATTCAGAATATACCAACTGAAATAGTGATGTCATGATCCCTTTATCTAGGTTTAAATAAAGTAAAAGCAATTA
>NC_087202.1:60050576-60055576 GCF_015104395.2 Macrobrachium nipponense | reverse complement strand
AGACCATCTTAAAATTCTCTTATTGTTGTGCTTACATTTATTAATAAAGGTTAAAGGGTTATTATCAGTATATACGTCTATTTCAAAGTTACTGTTAAGCAAGTATATCTCAAAGTGCATTAAACTCAAAATTAACTTAAAGCTTCTTTTTCAACAATACTGTAATTTAACTGGTGGCTATTATATTTCTTTGAAAAGTAAGACACAGGGTGTAAAACACCATTATGTTCCTGTAATAATACACTGCCAGCTCCTACTTCACTGGAGTCTACCTATAACTTGAATGGGTAGATTAAAGTCTGGGGATTTCAGCACTGGCTTAGACATTAACATGAGCTTAAGTTTATTAAAGGCATCGTCACATTCCTTTGACCACACAAACTTCACATCCTTTTTCAGCAACTCTGTTAATGGGTAGGCTACATCTGAAAAGTTCTTACAAAATTTTTCTGTAATACCCCACTGTTCCCAAAAATTTCATCACTCCACGTTTAGATGTAGGGGGGTCAAATTTCTTCATGACTCAATAGGACAATCAAAGGTTCACTTGGCCACTTCCTATTTCATGTCCTAAATATTGAACAGTAGTTTTTCCAAATTCACATTTGGCAAGGTTTATCGTAACATTAAATTCTAATAACCTCTTAAAAACATCATATACTTTTTTAATGTGATCTTCCCAGGTTTCTCCAACAATAATAATGTCATCTAAATAAACAAATACACCTTCGAGATCCTTCAAGATATAATTCATCTGACGTTGGAAAGTCAGAGGTGCATTACATAAACCAAATGGCATTACCTTATAATTATAAAGTCCATGGGGTGTAACAAATGCAGCAATATCCCTGCTGTTTTTGTCTAACTCAATTTGATAGTATCCTTTCAATAAATCAATTTTACTTAAAAAGGAAACTTTGCTACATTATCAATTATATCTTCTACTCTGGGCATAGGATATGAATCTTTTATAGTACATTATTTACCTTTCGTAGTAGTCTGTACACATTCTTGCACTTCCGTCAGGTTTGTCGACTAGAATACATGGGCTAGCCCATTCACTATGGCTTTCCTCTGCTAGTCCGTGTTTCAGTAAATAAGCAACTTCGGTCTTTAACTGTTGTTGTTGCCTCGGCGACATTCTGTATGGACGCTGACTTATTGGCGTCTCTTCTCTCAACCTGATTTTATGCTGTACTCCTTTTATCCTTTTAGGATGGTCTGAAATAGATCTGAAAAGTTTTGAATTAGCACTTTAAAATCATGCTGCTGTTCATCAGATAAATGAATACATAACTTCCTAAATTTTTCATCATCACTCAAATAATCTGTATTTTTTAATCGAAGTTCAATTTCTTCTTCAACGTCTTTTTCATCATCCTCTTTTGCAATTGACAACACTCCACTGGATTCGTTATACTTCTTTAATTTGTTAATATGGAAAGTTTTAACTTTCCTCCGTCCTGTAGGAAATTGAATTCGATAATTAACATCACTTACTTTTTCCTTCACTGTGCAAGGTCCTATATACTTCTGGTTAAAAACCTTACCAGCTGTAGGGAGATACACTAGAACCTCATCTCCTATGTCGAGTTCACGTTTTGCAGCCTTTTTGTCGTAGTTTCTTTTCATCTCTTCTTGTACTACTTTGAGATTCTCATGTGCTACTTTCCATATTTTCTTTATTTTTTCCTTCATTTCTTGTAACGTGATAGAATCCTTCTCATCTGAAATCAACTGATTCTTTATCACCTCCATGGGTGACCTTACCTGATGGACATATACTAACTGAAAAGGAGAATAACCCAACGATGAATGTACGCTATCACGAACGGCAAATAGCAACATTGGTATGTAGACATCCCATTCCTTTTCATTTTCACAACAGTACGTGCGAAGCATGGTTTTGAAGGTTCGATGAAATCGTTCGACCACTCCTTGGCTCTGTGGGTGATAAGGAGACGATAAACAATGCTTAATATTCTGACAGGCTAAAAATGAGGTAAACTTTCTAGACGTAAAGTTGGTTCCTTGGTCGGTTTGAACTTCTTTTGGCAAACCTACCAGCGAGAAGAACTTGTTAAGCGCTTCAATTATCTTATCAGCACTCACAGTTCTTAAAGGAATAGCCTCTGGAAATCTGGTAGCACTACACATAATTGTCAGCAAATACTCGTTACCTTTGCTAGACCTAGGCAGAGGTCCTACACAATCCAAAACCAGTTTCTCAAAGGGTTCTCCTGGAACTTCAATGGGTTGCAATGGCATCACCTTAGGGTCATGTTGAGCTTTACCTACTTTTTGACATAAATCACAATTTTTACAATATTCACTACAATCTTTCTGCATCTTAGGCCCAAAAAAAAAATAAAAAAAAATACCTTAATAATTTCTCATAGGTTTTGTTTATACCTAAATGACCAGAATAACTACAGTCATGAGCAATACCTAGAACAAAATTTCTATAACTACTTGGAATGACCACTTGTTCTACAACATCATTAACATTTCTACTCTTGAACTTCCTCATTAGGATTCCATCCTTTAAAAAGTAACACTTGCCTTCCTTCTCGATATCATTTATATCAACAAGGGCATTATCTCTTATTACCTTCAAATTATCATCTTCAATTTGAGATTTAACAAATTCTTCCTTATTAACTTTCAGCATTCGCAAAGGAGTACTGACTTTACTTACTTGTAGTGTTTCCGGACTATCTTTAAACAAGTTTTGTAAATCCAAACCTTCATCATCATTTACCTTTCCTTCGCACTCTACTTCTTGTAGTAACTGCACAAGCAGGAAATAAGTTTGGAAATGTACATTCAACTTCTGTAATAAATGAAGAATTAAAGGGTTTTTCTGTCAAAATTGGATTACTGCTACCAAAAACTTTGTCTCCACATACATCATTTCCAAGAATTAACTCTACTCCTGATACTGGGATTTCTTTCACCAAAGCAATTTTAACATATCCCGAAATTAACGGAGTTTCTAACCTTACTTCTACTAATGGAGCTGAAAATTCAGGTCCAAAACCCACGCAGAAGTACATACTCTCCAGTATCCTTCCACTGGTCATACATATTTCTGATCATTACAGACTGTACCGCTCCGGTATCTCTTAACCACCTTACTTTCCTTTTTTCAACACAAGGGAGGTGTAACCAACCATCTCCCATAAAAGGGTCTACAATTCAGTACCTTTGGATGTGGACTTCTCTTCAGGTAGTCTCACTCCATTTCCTTTTACAATATCCTCAAAACCAACATTACTAACATTTTGAACATCATTGTTACCCATTTTGTAACCTATATTCTCATCAACATTACATATATTATTACTGTCGATGCTATCGTTACAATACCTCTTACCTGGCCTAAGGGGAGAAGCAAACAAACAAGGACCTCTTTCACCACATGCTTGTGGTTGATTCAACAATGCAATGGTATTTTCAGGTTTATGATCATCCTTAAAAGAAATGTACAGGTTTATCTTTAACTTTATTTGCCACTTGAATTGGACGGTTTATTGTGCGATGTGGACAACTCCTACTGATGTGTCCTGTTTGCCACAACTGAAACATACAAAATCTCTAAAATTTTCGCCTATATTTTGGTATCTAGGTGTAAACTGATCATTTACACTGTATCCTGCTTTTCCAGCACTAACACTAGGACCAGAACTATATTGACTTGCCCCTCTACTACCTCTATTAAAGGATTTATTATAGACTCCACGAGATGATACCTGTGAACTCGTAGTCTTACCTTGTGCCTTGTAATTTTGCTGCTCTTCCCAAACTCTGCTTCCTCCAATTTTAGGAGTGACGTCAGTATTATATAGCTTATGGGTCAATGCATAATTATCAGACAATCTAGTGGCTTCATCCACATTATCTACATCACGTTCATCCAAATATGTTTTAATAAGTGGATTAATACCATCCTTGAACTGATCAAGCAAGATAAGTTCCTGAAGTTTACCGAAATCACCATTAACCTCTCGGGCATTCATCCACCTATCATACCACAGGCGTTGTTCCCGTGCATACTCCATATGAGTACGACTGTCTCTTTTTATCGAGCTTCTGAACTTCTCTCTATACCTCTCTGGCCACCCATTCATAAGCCTTTTCTTCAAAACTTCAGATTTAACTCTCTCATAATCCTTGGAATCATCTAAAGATAAGGCAGCAAATACTTCCCTAGCCTTTCCTCGAAAGGAGGTTTGAACCAACGTGCTCCATGACGTTCTCGGCCATTCACGCTGTTCTGCCACTTTCTCAAATTGTAAAAAAAAATGCATCCACTTCATTTTCAACAAAAATTGGTACACTTTTACTGCATTGTCTATTCTAAAAGATTTTGGTATTTCTCTGGACTTTTCTTCTACTTCAAGTTTCTTCATCTCTAGCTCTATCCTCTTTTGCTCAACTTCAGCTTCTACCTTCTTTTGCTCAACTTCAGCTTCTACCTTCCTAACCTTTTCAGCTCTCTCATTTTCTAACTTCTTTAGTTCAACAGCTTTCTCATTCTCTAATCTAACTATTTGCAAATGAATCTGCATCTGCTCAACACTCATCCCTTCATAAACAAGTTTGGACTTTTTTGGTTTTAACCTTGCGTGACTGGTTTTTTCTCGTACGGCTTTGGCACCTTCCTCTTCACTTGCACTCCCCTCTGTATTATTCTCACTTGCGCTTTGCTGGCTATCAGTTTCTTGCCCTTCCCAACTCATTAGTAACAACCCTTCCTTATCAGACAAAATGCCTAAAGTCATTAGCACCTCACTTACTTTATTTGAGATTTCTTGCTTCCTTGCAGATTCTGATACTTCTACATTATTGTACTAGCTAGAACAATCCAGTCTATTTTAGTTATACCTTCTAACTTTTCACCACTAGGACTACGTATGAAATCTTTCAAATCAAACATCTTTAATAACCTGCTCAAAATAACGCAGCAAGACAAATATTATAGCACTAACACTATCACA
>NC_087202.1:60035576-60045576 GCF_015104395.2 Macrobrachium nipponense | reverse complement strand
TAACAACTGACTTTTACCCAATAAAACAGTTCATCTAATGCCGTACTACTATCTCTGTCATTTTCTTTTTGTCTGTCATAATGTCGATCGGTTTTTATAATCAAAATGTCTGTAAAGCATAATCCTGCATAAAATAAAACTGACAAGGTTTTCTCTCCAGATAATCTGATATGTCTAACTGAATTAAGCTTCTTGTATAACATCCAAAACTTACTTTTTCCTGTCAACTTATTTTCTTCTAAATATATCATGCAATATGCATCCATTCTTTCGTGGATTATCCACCATGATACATTTAAAGGTTAGTTTTGTGCAAATTATTCTAATAATAATTTGAGATTCATTTCCCTGTAACATATTCTGGCTTAACTGCTGTGTTGATTAAGCACTCCAAAATTATATATAAATGAAATTTGCCATAACGCATTTCAGTGTGCTTTAAGAATGATTATTTCATTCTAATATTTTTCAGCCCAATTTATCCTATTACAGTCTCAGCTTTTATGTCTCCTTCTTTCCAGCTTTAACTTCAAGAGATACTGTACGTAGAGTCCATAAAACTTGAAGGCATTTATTTGGAGAAAATATATATATTCCGAGTTTAGTCTTATTTGTAAATAGAACTTACATTCACTAGGTCCAGAATGTAAACACTGATGTTCCTGAAAAAGGAAACATTTTCTGTAACATTTACTTGATCATGTAGCGACAATCCATTCTCGAAAAATTCGTTTCATTTAACCTGTTTTATGCTCTGTGAACATTTAAGTGAAACAACGGATTTACGGGAAAACCCATTACTCTTCTTACCACTCCGAAAAACATTTGTAAAACTGAAAATGAGAGCAGAACCTTCATATATTATGCCTCCAAAAAGCATCGAAACTGCTTTCTTTATGGGTACGCATCCAAATATCAATTTTGAAACCATTTTAACAAATCATTGTTGTTTAGTAGAGAAACGTCCAATTTATTCAGCTAACTTTCTTGAAAAACGGTACGAAAAAGTTGTCGTGAGGGACTGCAGTTTTATTTTTTTCCCGCTAATTTAAAAGAAGTAAAACTTTAAACCTTCACTTTACACAACATCATTGTTGAGGAACGGTATTCCCTAACCTGCCCTGTAACCCAGTGTGCTAATATAATAGCTAGAAAAAAAATTCTTGATAAATTTTCATCTCCTAAAAAAAAAAAAATAAAAAATAAAAAAAAACTCTCACTTCAGTCACGTGATACTACAGCAGTTTCCACTCACTTTCTCTGCGCTATCGATTTTCATAAAAATGTAGAAATAAAATTTTATTAACTTCCATGCAATTTTATTCTTATATTATTTTACAAAGTAATACATCATTTCTGATTGAGTGGTGTCATTCGAATTTAAATAGATATTTTGAATAGAGAAGAAATAAATATTCATAAATAAGCAAAGAAATCATTATAAATGGATATATTAGTGCAATTATCTTTATGAGGATCTCTATGTCAATTTATTTTCTGCGGAAACTTTCCAAAGAATTTAAGGATTTGGTAAATATCGATACATATCTGTTGAAACTTTCGGTCTTCAGAACAACAAACCAAACTAACCCGCGAATATGCAATGCATAAACGATGACTTTTTTTCACTTTTGCAGCAAAATTGCATAATTCCTAAATGGGAAACTGTAGTTAGAATTGTCATTCTGTTTAATCAGACTGCTCCCGAGGTCCCACTATCCGATGCAGTCGTGATATGGTGGCCTTGGAGGCATGTTTTGGGAAACAAATATAGTTGAGAAATAATCATATGCATCTATGTATGTATGGATGGATTATATATATATATATATTATATATATATATATAGATATATATATATATATATATAATATCTATATATATATATATATATATATATATATAAATAAATATATATATATATATATATAGAAATATAAATATATATATATATATATATATATATATATATAATATATATATATATATATATATATATATAGTTTTATATATACTTTTAGGGCATAGTTTTTCTCTTATGCAATTTTCGTTAAAAGCAATTGCTTTAGTGGCATCAATAAGTTTCTTGCAGGTATCTTCATACCGACGAAGTTTTTTCCGATTCTCGTTCGTCAATTTCTGGTGAAAAATACGCAGACTTCCTTCTTCCATTTATTGAATTTTGTCGCGACAGCTGTTTCGCCTTATGGCATTATCAAGCGACTACTGACTTACAATCTGGCCTTTCGGTCCTATTTATTTCATCGTGTGTGGGATAGTATGACCTTGAGGTATGGGTACTGATTAGTCTAGGGATTAACAGCTTAAGGGCGTTGTTTTGGATACAAAGAACATAAGGACATATGCAGTGTGACAATAAAAGTGAAAGTTTTAACAGTAGTTAAATAAATATTCAAAATACAATGCCATGTACTAGTGTTTCCTTAAATGTATGTTTAAAATTTATATGTTACATGTTGGTTTAGATAAAAAATGACAAAATTACATACAGGACTAAAAATGAATATAGAAATCTAAATACAGGATTAATATATAAATATTTTTTTTTATAGTATGCATCAAGGTACAAGTCAGATAATATCTGTTATACATAAATGTGTATAACTTAAATTTGAGTGAGTGAGTGAGCGTGTGTGTGTGTGTGTGTGTGTGTGTGTGTGTGTCCAAATGGTCTACGTTGGTTAACGGCTGCAGATTCGTGTTGGGCGGGGTCTCAACGACCTGAGCAAGGATGTTACTTGGCTCTCGCTGGGTCCTCTCGTGTCTTCTAAGGGGCGCGATGTTCTCGGTGGGTTGGGGCGTGCTGTCTGGTCCCTGTTGGCATGCGTATTCCTTCTCCTGCTGGAGGGGAGTATATAGTCCGATTCTTGTTGGGTGTTCAAGGTTGGCTTCTGAATAACGATGCTCACCGCTTCGGTTATTAAGAGACGACCATAGTTGTCTTCTCTGTGCACGACCTGGGTGCCTTCTATGAGCTCTTTGTAGAGATGGCTTCTTGTCGTGAACATCTATGTAATATTGATGGATGGCCAGCAGACGTCTCCGAGGGGTCGTTATAGTGTGCCCGATATAGTTTTTGGCTGTGAGATTGAACCACATCTCCTCTGGACAAGTAAATTTGTAAACTAAGTTCGGGCTGCTACAAGGTTGGGCTTACTATATATCCTGAGGCTTATTTTGTGGTAAGGGGCTTTTGGGGTTACGCCTCAGTTTATTATCCCGCGTAGTGTGCAGCAATCCTCCTTGAATGCAGACCCGTAATGTACACGATGGTAAATAATCAAGTTCTCGTTTTTCGTCGTCGTGTTGGGTTGGAAAATTCGTCCATTTTCTTTTTTATTGCTGCTTTGATCATTTGATCTGTATAGCCGTTGTTTGTTAGCAGTTGGCGAATTCGATCGAGTTCGTTATGTATGTCTCTCCATGATGAGCTGTGTATGAAGGCTCTGTTGACATACGCACATCACGACAGATTTTTTGTATGCGTCCGGGCATTCCAGCTTTTAACGAATATATATATATATATATATATATATATATATATATATATATATATATATATATATATATTGTGTGTGTGTGTGTGTGTGTGGGTATGTATATGTATATATATATATATAATAAGTATATTATAATAGATATTATATATATTATATATATATATATTATATATATATATTTATATATATATATATATATATATATAATATATATATATATATAGATATATATATATATATATAATATTTATAATATATATAATTATATATATATATAACAAAGGACCTCCATATTTATTTTGCACTTATTTTTATCCTTTTTAGTAATGACCTAATTCATATGCTACTCCATTATACTTACGTCTTACACACATACACATACAATTACATATATATGTGTGTGTATGTATGTAAGACATTCATACACACATGCACACACATACATGTAAAAAACCGAAAATGGCAGATATTAGTGTCTAATCCAGAATTTTTCAGGTCACTGAGAAGAATAGTACACTTCCGATGCCCTTTAAGTCCAAGTTTTGCCCCGATAGGAAGGGGGAGGAGAAGGGGGAGGGAAGGGGTGACATGTAAAAATAACCGAAAATGACGGATATTAGTGCCTGATCCATAGTTTTTGAAGCTGAGATCAATAGTGACACTCCTAATGGCCTTCAAGTCCTAGTTCAGCCCCGATAGGAAGGGGGAGACGAGGAGAAGGGGTGAAAAATAAAATGTAAAAAAATGATGGATAATAGTGTCTAATCATAATTTTTTATGGAGAGAGTTTATAGGTTGTCATTCAGAGTTTTCCCGGGCTGCGGGGGTTGGGTGGTCAGCTAGTATATGTATAAATTCAAAACAAAACTATAAAAATGCCAAGAAAATGTCTTTGAGCTATGTAAATGAATACACAACAAGGTACTTAAACAATATAACATAAAAATATCAATGTCAAGACCTATCAGTGCTTTACAGGGAAACCTGAAGCTTAAACGACACAGCTTCCTATTATGTCTGTGCTAGTGACTTTTAAAGAACTAATCGTCACAACAATAATGAACTACCAAAGGTCGACATTCAACTGCAAAACCTCTTTCGTAATTGGGAATGGGATGAGTTGCTTTTACTCCTTCCCCTTTCCTTCCTTTCGTCCCTCTCCTTTCCCTTTTCCTTTCATGTGGGGAAGCGACTCTTCCTCCACTACATCTTTTTTTTCCTGTACGCCCTCAGAGGGAGACAATGCTATAAACTTTCTTTAACGAGAGAGGTTCTTTAACTACGAGATACTATAACATTTGTTAACCTAATTGTGAGGTAGGATCTCAATAGAAAAGGTACGGCGTATACGAAAACGAACACTAACCCGGGCAAATAAAACAAAAATAAATGAAAGGAGAAAAGAGGAATAATGAGAAGTTACTATCTGAAAATGTCTAAAGATATTACGACATAAATATAAAAAAAAAAATTACCAGGGTGTGAACCATATCACTAAACTAAATTATAAGGGTAAAATGTACACATAAAAATACTGTACACATAAAATTACCAGGGTGTGAACCATATAACTAAACTAAATTATAAGGGTAAAATGTACACATAAAAATACTGTAAACTGTAAAAGTAGAGCAAATGGTAAGAAATCATCATAATGAGAACAATATCTTTTAAAATACGCATCTATGCGAATTGTCGACATGTGCATAGTAGTACATGGAAAGGAACGACCTCAGAGAGAGAGAGAGAGAGAGAGAGAGAGAGAGAGAGAGAGAGAGAGAGAGAGAGAGAGAGAGAGTCATCCCTGAAATAGGACAGTGCAGGAAATGCAACTCTTAATCCTCAGCCATTAATACGAGTACGTATAAAAACTTTATACTAACTTTGACTATTTTTGTATGAGCTAAGAGAGAGAGAGAGAGAGAGAGAGAGAGAGAGAGAGAGAGAGAGAGAGAGAGAGAGATCAAAGGAATTCAAGTGGATTACCAAAGCATAACGCAAGTTACCGTCTTTCTACTTGATGCTTCTCTGATCATTTTTATATGCCAAGCTTACAAGGAAGAAATGTAGCTAAAATTATTTAAAGATTATCTGATCAGACCATACTATATTCTCTATGACCTCTTTCTAAGAATGCAAAACGAAAATGAAAAGCAAATTTTAGCCAGAAGCTTTAGCACACTGACGTGACAGTTGTGTATTCTGAGATTAAATTTAGCACTTGAGTCCAGATCTGTCAAAAATGTTGACAGCCTGACTTTTGATGAAATTTTTCCAGTCAAAGGCAGACAGCCAGATGATATTCAGACATGTAACAGGGAAATTCAAAACACATTCGTTTTAGTCCGTAATAATTCGCTGAAAAATGTGAACAATTTATACCTCGTATAATTCTTGCGTCTGCAAGGAGACAATAACATCTTCATTATTAATGGTAATTAAATTCAATAAAACATAATTACGGATTCGAAGTGACAGGCTTCTCTAAAGGTCATAGGTCAAAGTTCCTCCTTTTCACATTTCTATCATGACCTCTTCAGCGCAGTTTTCGGTCTTCTCAAAATCGAATTGAATATTTTATTTAAAATAGATAACAACTAAAACAGGAGCTTTTACGGAGAGAGATTTTTCTTAAAGGCTTCTAAACAATTTGATATTACTTGCAAGCTGCCCATTTCCGCGTAAATGCATTTCATTTATAAATTTTGCAATGTAGATATAATTAACTCTGCAAAGATTATAACTGCGGGGAGACACTGTAATCTATAACGAAATCATTGTAAAATGATTCAAAGCATAATGTATCTCTCTCTCACGCTTATCTAGTGATAATGAATACACAAGCAATATAATGATATAATTTGTACAATACTATTATAATCAGTCTTATTATCACTGCCATACGTGTAATCATAACCATCGCCATGTAGATATAGCTGAAAATATGACCTCAGTTCTCTCTGCTCTCCAAATAAGCCTTATAAGTACACACACACACACACACACAATATATATATATATATATATATATATATCTATATATATATATATATATATATATATATAATATAATATCTGCAACTGATCTATCCCTTGGAAAACGGAGTCTTGATAGAAAGAGTAAAACCAGCACTTGTACATAAAACATCCTTTAATTTTCTTATGACTACCGATTTCGGAGTAAACTGTCTCCATCATCAGTCTATATAAAAACACTAAATTACGAACGATCATTAGAATGAAGAAATGTTACACAAAGGTTACATTGTATATATAATAAAAAAAAAAGTAATGTACAAGCATAAAAAAGGGAAAGGAAGCAATATTAAAAGAAAAAAAAAATACCTGCATCATGAAGGCATACAAACATACACACTAAAAATTTAAAAACACAGCATCTCCGTGGACCTCTCGTTGTTACTGAGGGAAGGTTTCAACTTTAAAGTGTAGAGACTTTCTACTATTGCCAGCTCCATGGGGGCCACTCGACTAGAGAGAATGGAAAAATGAATCTAACCTTAGAGGGTGTGATCACTATTTTCTGCGTGATCCCGTATGGCACTGAATGGTGGTTTTGCTAAATGCCTGTTTGTCGTAACTGATCTTCCCAAGTGTTCAAACCATCGTACACGTGCTTGGCGCTTTGTTTTCCCCACGTAAATTGCATTACAGCAATTGCACTCGTATTTATATACAACATGAGACTGTAGTTCTGGGGGTACGATGTCTTTGTACTTGAACAAACCACCAATAGTATACTTAGGCTTGAACACTACCCTAACATTAACTTGAGGATAAAATTCTCTTAAAAGTTTTAGTAGTCTATTTTTAACATAAAAACTCTTATTACCATAGAAAAACATGGTAAAAATACAGTACTGCTTTATTGGCTTTTAAAATGGAAACTTTCGGGAACAATAACTTTTCTAGCTGTTTACCAACATATGTATCTATGAAAGCATTATTAAAACCGTTTTTTTGAAGCATTTCTTTTATAAACTGAAATTCTGAATAAAGACTAAAATAATTTGAACAAATGTTAAAGGCACGGGTCACAAGTGTACAGACTAAATTGCGTTTATAAACTATAGGGATGAATGAAGAAAATTTAGTTGTGAGTCCTGTAAATGTTGGTTCCTGTAAACTGTGTTGAAAAAGTGTTATTGTTCTCTACGATGGTTTTGAAACACTTGGGAAGATCAGTTACGACAAACAGGCATTTAGCAAAACCACCATTCAGTGCCATACGGGATCACGCAGAAAATAGTCATCACCCTCTAAGGTTAGATTCATTTTCCATTCTCTCTAGTCGAGTGGCCCCCATGGAGCTGGCAATAGTAGAAAGTCTCTACACTTTAAAGTTGAAACCTTCCCTCAGTAACAACGAGAGGTCCACGGAGATGCTGTGTTTTTAAAATTTTAAAATTTTAGTGTGTATGTTTGTATGCCTTCATGATGCAGGTATTTTTTTTTTTTTAATATTGCTTCCTTTCCCTTTTTTTATGCTTGTACAATTACTTTTTTATTATATTACAATGTAACCTTTGTGTAACATTTCTTCATTCTAATGATCGATCGTAATTTAGTGATTTTTAATTTTTTTCTTCTTTCTGTGTTTTTTTTATAGACCTGATGATGGAGACAGTTACTCATAAACCAGTAGTCATAAGAAAATTAAAGGATGTTTTATGTACAAGTGCTGCTTTTACTCTTTATATATATATATATATATATATATATATATATATATATATATATATATATATATATATATATCCGGCTAAACGCTTGGGTTAAAACGCTTTTTCTCTCTAATACACCCTACCCTCTACAGGTAAAAGTTCTTCTTAATGCTAAGAACAAAAAAAGTTACGTTTTTGCTAAGAGGAAAATATTAATGAACTCACACGATGAGAGAGGCATATCTGAGGATGATCCGGGATGTCAGATAGAGAAGGGGCGTGGCCGGATTATTATTCCTCCTCAAAATGAACAGACTTTTTGTGAAAAAGAATATAGAAGGCAAATGACTGGTGACCCAAACTCGCACAGAAAAGAGAGACGCTGGAACGAGGGAAATAAAGAATTACAATAATGGTTAAATGACGGACGGTGGATATCGAGATATAAACAGCAGTACGACTCGGATAAACTAGGGGAAGGGTACAGGATGCTTCACGGCGCTGTAATAAAAAATAAATAAATAATTACATGCTTATATAAAATGGTTTCGTAAGAGAAGCACCGTAATTAACTTATTTCAAGGACTATAAAATTATCTTAGAGTTAATTTTTAACATAATTTTCTCATCAAACATTTTCATTCCCTGGTTTGAAATCCCTAGTAAACATTTTCTACCCGGGAAAATTCCTTACCATCTTATTATCCTCCAAACAACACTGCTGTATTTGCATGCGAGAAGTGCCTTTTCTAGACTCCAATCCTTGAAAATTAAAATTCCTAACCTTTAGAGAATAAGACGACGAGATAATGTTTTATTTGCAATACGTTTGTATCAGCTTATTCCTTAATTGCTCTTATTTTTTTTCATTACCGGCTAGGCAAATAATGATAAGAACGACCTACGTCATAGACACCAGCTTTAATTCCGCTCTAGACTAAAAGAGGAAATTATACTTATCATTGTCAACTTATGGGTTCACAAACTGTTGCCTACGTAGGTAGTTTAGAGGTGTGTTCATAAATGATCTAAACTGAACGCCGCTTACTTATGTCACGTTGCGGCCGAAGCATTAACAAACCTTGAGTGAACTAGAGAAGATTCCTTTTAAAAGTGAAAGTACTTCTATAAATGAAAAAAAAAATACAATAAATAAACGTAAGCGTATGAGGTCGCTACAAACAGGTACAGTCGTAGGAGGTAGTGGCGCTACCGCTCTCTTCCTCTCCTGTGGGTGGCCAGAACTTTTAGTTTACATTCCGTGCTTTCTTCGTTTTTCTGATCATTTCTTATATATAATAATGTCCGTTTTCTCTCTCTTGTGGAACAAACAAGAGCAACGTGGATGTGAGTGTCATGGACGAGCATGTAGCCGCTCCGTGTGCCCTATAGCATATGTAGAACCACAGGTTCTTTTCCATTGTCGAGGTAATGTCTGTGGGCAATGTTCGGTAGGGCTTCTCCTCAGTGGTAAAGGTTTAGAAAATTAAGAACAAAAGGCGTCGTCTTCCTTGGGACGATTAAGAAAAAAATTGCAATAAAATGCAAGGGATTGCACGAGGAATGAAAGGAGAGCGCAACGGTCTTTAAATTACTGTCGTGCACTAAGGTTACCCGCCCCGAGGAAGTACAACTCCATTGTGGTAAGATACATAACTGAAGAAGCGCTTGGATAGCCCTCGTTAAAACATCAGAGAGAAAAGCCACTCATGTAAGCTTAAATCTCAGGTTCACATGAGAGAGAGAGAGAGAGAGAGAGAGAGAGAGAGAGAGAGAGAGAGAGAGCGGTGGGGTGGG
>NC_087202.1:60010576-60030576 GCF_015104395.2 Macrobrachium nipponense | reverse complement strand
ACCACCAACCCACTTGAAGATTTGACATATCGACTTGTTGTGTCTTGGACTGTTCTTGCAGGAAACTCGTTTCACCACAGACCTTTGACATAACATGTCAGTCAATTGACGGTTGAGAGCAACGGCAGCCTATATAGGCGAAATAAGTTTTTATCTCTAAACACAACTACATTTCACCGCGAAATATATTTATGATATTAAAACATAGTTGCAAATAATAATATAAAATACAGTATACGGTACTTATATCCTCATTTCATTCCTCAATTATGGCAGCATTGGCTAAACCTTACCTGGCTCCCGTCGTGAAATAATAGCGGAAAGACAAGATGGGGATATCATAACTGCTACGGACATGAACTGCAATGCAATCAATTCAACAATATACCTAAAATATTTCTAGCGATTCAAATTGCTCAGGCAAAATTAAATATCTACTTGTGCTATCCTTTAGAACAGGGGTGGCCAGACTTTTGGACTCCTAGATCTACTCTAAACACTGAAACTCTTTTACGATCTACCATACTAAATAATTACATATTATTACGTGGGAAACAAAATTTCAACAGCGACATAGTACGATAAAACATGAGTACAATTGCCTCGTTTATATATATATATATATATATATATATATATATATATATATATATATATATATATATATATATATATATATATATATATATCTAAGTCTCTTCGCTTTTGCGAAAGACTTTTTTTGTTCTCCTTACGACTGTCATTCGTAAGTATTGCTGGTTCCTTTCATCTCCTATGTGATATCTTAGTAGAGTGGTTCTTCTTAAACTAAAGGAGAGGATTCAAACAGATAAGTTGAAAAGATATAACAACTTTATTCTGTAACTCCATACTAAGAGATGCAGTTCGGTCGGGAGACCGATATGTTTGAATGCTGGCACGGAACTGCCATTCTAAAGCATCACGTCGATAGCGGAACATTAGCTATCTCAGCGATTCATATAAAAACATACGTAGTCCGCCGGCTCGGAAGTTACAAGTTTCCGGCGTAGGTTAACAGGTCAACCGCTTCCCATGGAAGTTGTTGTGCAAAGTTATCATTAATGCAAAATGCTGACAATGTACAGATTTAAACCAGGCTACTGCAGACAGCGCATAGCGTAATCTAGATCTGCATTGGTCACGTAGGACCCTCCTAATGCCATGACCTCAGGTCATGGGTTTTTATTTACAGATACTGTAATATTGAAATGTATTTATTACATTAGGCTCGGTCTGCTACCATTCAAGCCTTGAATAACAAAAGTTACTTTAAACATTGTTTCTTAGGAGCGTGCTCGTAACATATGTTTAGGTATAAACATAATAAGTGATTAAATGCATAAAAAGGTTCTGTTACATACCCTTTTTGACATATTCATAAACAAAGATAAATGCATGGAAATCTAGATCCATGTTTGGTAATAATAATAATTAGGTACCCAAAAATAATAAAAGGTAAAAATCAAAAGATTAACATGTATACATGATTAATATGATAATAGGTAACCTGATTAAGAATAGTGGTTACTGATATATTATGGTAATAGGTAACCTGATTAAGAATAGTGGTTACTGCATATATTATAGCATGATCATGGATAATTGTTAAAGAGTACTTGTCACTCTTTGTAATAGATAAATATAATTGTACAATTGTATAATAGTATAATTGTGTAATTGTGCACAAATGCAATATATAGGGCTGGTATATTTTATTAGGTGCCCGAAAAATACCTTTAGGAGTATATTAATGTATAATATTGGGCTATAATATTTTATTAGGTGCCCGGGAGATACTTTAACTGTTCAAATGCAAAGGCGTGAGTCTTTCTTGTCCTACATTTTTGCCAGCATACAGACCGCTTTTCACACACAACACAATTCCAGACAATTTCCCTAGGCACAAAATGAAGTGGCCAGTTTCAGGCGGCCCTCTAACTCAAACGACTTGAGTTTAACGGGTACGTCATCTAGACGGGACAATACGTTTCCTTGGAGATCCTTCTGTTTACGCCTCAGCCTACGCCAAGCGAAGATGTTGACGGCGATAACCAATATGGCCGTCACGCTGAACACGGCCAGCAGAATGTAGTAACGAAGATTTTCTCCACCTGCATAAGTCGGTGACGCGTGGTTCATCTCAGCCAGTTGCAGTTTCAAAACGATGAAGCCACGCGCGCGTTGTATGGGAGAGGTAGTGATGGGATAATTGTAGACGCCCAAGTATAGTTCGCAAAATACGCCTTCTCACGTATTATCGTGTTGACCCCTCTGACGGTGTAGTTTGTAGATGTCCCCGTACAACCATCAGCTGCTACAAAGATTGGGGAATGGGCGGTGGTCCCATCGGGACATACGACGTGGAATCCGGCTTTGTCGTAACGGATCCATGAACCATTATTCATCCTGTAATTGAATTTATTACTGTAAAAGGGATAAAGTTTCCCCAGACAACCTTCGCTTGTATGAGAGAGAGAGCCGTTTAGCACGATGCCTAACTCACATGAATCCGTTGATATAGGATAGAATTCAAAAGAGTCAGCTGTACAAATTTTATTATTCATGGCTTCTGAACAGTGAGTGAGTTTATCTAAGTCTTTAATGACTGTAAATGATTTCCTATCAGAAGAAATCAGTACATGCCCCGCCGTCAAATTGGATATTACTGACTTGAGTTATTAGTCATGAAAGTAGGAACGGTGCTATTTTGTATGATTGCCAAGCATCGGAAGAATCAAAAGGTATGGTGATCATAATCCTATAATTTTCAACGCTGACTGATATTAGGCTATAATAGAACTCTACTTTATGGGCGTCTAATAAAGGAATATAACCTAGTTTCTCCCGTCCGTTTTCCAAAGTTAACGTCAGATCTTTAATAGGCATGAGGTGTGGAGATAACACACCCTTTGTCGCTAACGTAATAGCTTCTACATAATCTTTTGATTTCTCAATAAAATGTGATATTTTCACACGGATATGATCTATTTTCGAACTATATTAAGCTAATGTAGCCAGCAAATGTTGAACTTCCAGACTGATCGATATTATTTGAATGTCGTTTACGATACTCATTATTTGATTGATTGAAGATAACTGACTGCGAAGTTCGGACAAAGCTAATTCGTTTTGTGTTGCAAAAACTCAATTCTTTTATTTGATTATTTATCTTAAGGCGATTTGAAATTCCTAAGCCTAGATTCGCAACAGATCCTAAGATGTTTAGTCCAGCCAGAATAAGCGGGTTGCGGCGTTCGAGAGTATTGTGCCGCACAGACCACATCAGCAGGTCACGAGCAAGTTCCTCTGCCTCGGCGGTTTTGTTTTGTATGTCATAAGACAACATTTCCGCGACGCTTAGGGTTTGAGCTAGCGAAATCTCTGAGTTAGCATGAAAATTACGTTCGTGCATTTCCTTAAGCGAAATAGCAAACCTCATCAGGTCATTCTTTAAGTTAAGGACGTCATCTTCAGGCAAAAATATAGCTTGCATATCCACTTCTATGACTATATTACTTGACACTATGAATACATCGCCTGTTCTCTCGATAATCGAGCCATGATTAAATTCTATTTCTTTCGTCCTAGCGCTCTTTCCATACAACAAAGATGTATGAATACACAATATCACTCCTAACAATAACAGATTCATTTTTGAAACCTGCAATGAGTAAAAATATATGTAATAACTCGTGTAAAAGAATAGGTTTACAACAAATATGATTAATATATATATATATATATATATATATATATATATATATATATATATATATATATATATATATAAATTATTATACAAGTTTCATAAATACAACCATTTTTTCCCTCACTCCATCTACCTTTCTTTAGATTCTGATATGTGCCAATGGAACTATTCTCACATCAGTGGGTTTGGATACATTTTGAACCCTAAATCTATTGGCCGTTAATATTTCTAAAATGTTAAACGGGCCTTCAAACTTAGGTGTCAGTTTATAATTTAAACCTTTACGCACGTATACTTGTAGTATACCTGATCGCCCACGGCATATGTTCTAGTTGGCTTAGCTATTTTATCATGATTTTTTTTTCATTATTATTTGTGCTTCTTCTAGATTCTTACGAAGTATATTATATCGACTTATGCTTGCATCCATAACATCCTTTAGAGGATTTGATAAATTAGTTGTAGGCGTTAGTATGTGGAAAGGTGTTCTAGCTGGGATACCGTACAGTGCCTCGTGCGGTGTCATTTTAATAGACACATGATACGAGTGATTAAGTGTGCTTAGTACCGCAGGTATGGCAATGTCCCAGTTGGGGTCTGCCCCCCTAAGGTGACCCTAAAAAATGTTTAAAACCTTACGATTTGCCCTTTCCACTAGCCCATTAGACTCTGGGTGATAGATCATGGTATTGATTTTCTTTATACAAAGGAATTCGCACAAGGAGTTAAGGAAATGATTATTGAACTCCCCGCCCGAGTCTGATATAATGATGTGTGGAATTCCATGTTTACAAATGTAGCACTCGTAAAACTTTCTAGCGCACTCGACCGCGGTTTTTGTTTTAAGCGCTATAAGTTCTGTATATCGAGTCAAAGCATCTATGATTACTAGGAGGTGCTTATTTCCTCTGTCTGACTCGTAAAATCCCGTTAATAAATCTAAATGTACTCTTTCAAAGGGTTGATTTGGCACGGGGTAAGCCCCTAGGCTGACAGGTGTCTTCGTGTGCCCTTTGTATTCTTGACAAGTGCGACAATTTGCTATGTGCTTTTTTATATCTGTAAGCATCGTATGCCAATAAAATAAGGATTTGGCTTTCTGTGACATTAAGGAATAACCCGGGTGTCCATGCAGTGGATTTTCATGCAACCATTTTAAGACAGTGGGTATGAGTGAGATAGGTACCACCACCTGGTTGTTATTCAACTGTGGTGTGTTGCGGGTTTTCCTCGTCACGGATCTACACAGGATATTATCTTTGATGATATAATTCTGCTGCTTATACTTAATGTATTTCCTTTTCCTTCGGATTTCCGTTTAACGCAATGATGATTTTTTCTATTTGCGGATCTTTTCTTTGTTCTGTCTGTAATAGTTCAGCACTCCAGCCCAGATCTTCCGTTTTAGATATAGTTTTAACAATGGGCGTGGAGGTTGAGATATCTATTAATTCAGCTAATGGCTCGGTACAAGATGAAGAGGGGTTGCGTGATAATGCGTCACAATGATATTTGCTTTCCCCAGGTAAATACCCGATCCTCGCAAAAGCCAAAATCCTGAATGATCATGTGCCACCGAGTTCGCTTAGGGCTGTGACTAAAGGCCTTTTCAAAGAAGTCGGTTAGGGGCTTTATGATCAGTGAGAACCTTGATGGGATAACCGTATATTATGAATTTAAAATGCACGAGTGAATTAACAATAGCGAGCCCTTCCTTGTCTATTACTGCATATTTACTTTCGGAAGGTCTCAGTTTACGTGAATAAAAAGCTATAGGGAAAAACTGTTTATCATATTGTTGAAGCAATACCCCACCTACTCCTAGGTCTGAGGCGTCTGTTGCTATGAAGAATTCCTTACCGAAGTCAGGAAATTTCAAGATAGGAGAACTACACAGTTCATCCTTCAATTTATCGAACGCCTGTTGATGAATTTCAGACCATATGAAATCTACGCCCTTTTTTATAAGATCGGTTAGGGGAGCGGCTATGATGGAGTGAGGGAAAAAATGGTTGTATTTATGAAACTTGTATAATAATTTATATATATATATTAATCATATTTGTATGTAAACCTATTCTTTTACACGAGTTATTACATATATTTTACTCATTGCAGGTTTCAAAAATGAATCTGTTATTGTTAGGAGTGATATTGTGTATTCAGACATCTTTGTTGTATGGAAAGAGCGCTAGGACGAAAGAAATAGAATTTAATCATGGCTCGATTATCGAGAGAACAAGCGATGTATTCATAGTGATCAAGTAATATAGTCATAGAAGTTTCTAATAAACCTCCTATAGTATCCGCTACATCCTAAAAATTGCTGTATTCCCTTGACGTTAGTATTATCGGAAAGTTACGGATAGCCGATAACCTTATCATGGACTACTTTAAGACCTTCACTAGAAACCGTGAAACCTAAATAGACTAGTTCTGTTTTAAAAACATTCACAACTTACCTTATCTTTACCCTTAAATTATGCTGCCTTAGTCTTTGTAGCACTAACTCTAATTTGCGTAGATGTTCTTCTAATGTGTTGGAAAAGATTACTAGGTCGTCCATGTAGGCATGTAGGATATCTCCTAACAAGTCTCCAAACACAATGTTTATCATACGAGTAAAAGTTATGGGAGCACAACGTAAACCAAAAGGCATACGCAAAAATTCATAATGTCCCCTGGCTGTGCTGAAGGCAGTGTATGGGATACTCTCTTGTTCCAACGGAATCTGATGAAATCCTTTTAGTAGGTCCAAGCTGGTGAAATATTTGTTCTGACCTAGTAGAGATAGGATATCATCAGTACATGGTACTGGGAATCGGTCAGGGATTGTTTCTTCATTTAAACGACGAAAATCGACGCATATCCGCCAAGTTCGATCTTTTTTCGGTACTACTATTAACGGAAAATTATAAGGGCTGTTTGATTTCCTAATGACTCCTTCTTTTAGCATTTTACCTACTTCCTCTGTTATCTCATTCTGAAATTTCATAGGAAGTCGGTACGAAGGTACATAGATTACTTTCTGTTTGTCCTTGAGCCTTATTTTGATGCTCGATGACATCCGTTTTTCCTAAGGTACCATCCGTAGTGGAAAAAACATCATGATATTCAGTTAAAAGATTCAAAATTTCCGCTGAATTTCTTCTTCTTGAATGTCCTTATTGATTTTGTTCTTTATAGATTGCAAAAGGGATTCATCCGCAACTGATTGAGCGTGATTTATCTCAGCTACGGTAAGAATAGCGATGTTTATAAACTTCCGCATCCAAGATATGTTGATTTTTGTGGATTACTAAAGTGGTATTCAAATGATTACAGACTTCGATGTGACATTGTTGTTGTGAGCCGACTGTATAAATGGCTTGTGTGACGGATAATCCGTGTGTTTTCAGAGTTTCGGAAAGGATTAACGTTTCAGATCCTGGCAAGGTTCTCTTTACACGCACTAATATGTTCGAAGTTACGTTCGGCTCGAGAGTTTGCGTGCAAGCTGATATTACGGGCGAGCGAGAGTTCTGTTGGGTTGCATGTATTATTTTCTTGGTTCATGAGACAGGTGATTGGTTCTTCAATGTAAGTGACTACTCTGTCTGTCTCTTTATTATCTAAACTGATTTTAGGGTATTAGAAGACTTAAAGAATTTCCCTTTGATATACACGCCGTGTTTTGCAGGTGCTAAGATAATATTTTGAGTGACCATAGACGGGTATCCGATAATTACTGCGGGATACATATTAATGTTTTGTACAACGATAAAGGTATCGGAAAACGTGCGCTTACCGACCTTGTACTGTACATGAGTTACTCCTACCACATTTAATTCATTATTTCCTATGCCTGAGAGTCTTATTCCGGACTTCTCTATAGGGAAATTTGAAAAGAGTAAATGATGAGTCCTTAAATCCATGATATTACGTGGACTACCAGAATCAAAGAACAAAGTGAATGACTTATGGTCCAAATTTACTGCATGTAAGGTTGGTCGCAACTCGTCTTGACTAATAATTGCATGAATTTGTTGCAAATCTACGGGAACCTGCACAGATTTTTTGGATTCGGCCGTGTGTTTCATAGGAAAATCAATTGCCTCACAATGATCTGATAAATGATTAAACTGATTATTTGATACAAAAGATGTTGATATTGATGACCCAACATCGCCCTCTCCCCCCTTGGAGCGAACTACGTGGTATTTGCTTTGTTTATCACACCTTGAAAATTCGCTTGCCCTTGCAAGTTCTGGCTAGACGGCCCAGGAACAGAGGTACCTGAAGCACGATTTGTTTGTTTCTGCTGTTGTGCAGCATTTCCGTTTGCTTGTTTCTTTTTATAGTACTGAGGACCCTTCTTTTTATTTGCACTGGCAACTGGTTGCGTGTTTTGTAGGATTCTCCTGCTGTTTGATTCCTCGAGTAGCAACGATTATATGAATGAGTGGAACTATTATGTATTGAACAAAAATGCGTCCGACAGTCTGAAATCATGTGACCTGGTCGTTTACAGTTATAACAAACCATCCCTGCAACTTGATTATTATTATGTACCACGTTTACTTGTTGTGGCTTGTTCTCATTTTTTGCAAAAACTTGAATGAGCGAAGGATCTAGGTCGGTACATTTAGACATGTGTTTTTTGATTTGTTTATACACATCTAATTCCGTACTGTTGGGCTGCAATTTTGTTTTTGTCAAAACACCGCACTAACGCTTCAGGCAACATTGCAGTAATACTCGTAAGGTATATCAATGGATAAAATCTTTCACGGCGATTTTGGCACTCGTAACCCACCCGGAGTTACTTAAACTAACTTGATATTCATTTAGCCGGTCGGCAATTAGCGCCGCCCGCTCGACAACATTAAGCTGAGTCATGGAGGCTTGGTTAAGGATATTTCTCAATGCCAATACTACATCTAAAGCCTCTTCACCCCATACACGGGCACGTAATCTGATTTTGAACTCGTCCCATGTAAGCGCCTCTTGGAAAGAAACACCCCTTAGATAAGCACATTGCGTCTCCTTTAGCAAAGTCTATGAAGCTTTTGGCCTCCTGTAATTGTACTACTGGTCTGTGATGCTTTTTGCATTTAAATGAGCGTCTACAGATGAGATCCATGCCTCAACATTTTGAGGCAGGAACCCATTGACCCGACCTTGAAAAGGGACAATTGCTGACCTCGTGCTCACGAGAGTCACCACATTGGGGTTGCCAGCTGGAGTAGTTGCCATGTTCACTTTTACTTTTTTCTTATCACTTCTATTCCTTGCGGTCCTATCAAAATATCTATAAGAGTACACTCGACCACTACGTAAACACATATGCAATATACTGTATAAATGTGTTATAATAATAGGAAAATCCCCCAAAAGATACAAAAATACAGATAATTTGATAAAAATATTATACGGAGAATTCCTGCAAGAAACGATTAGCAACAACGAGAAGAGAAAAAAAATAATCTGCGGGCGAGAACTCGTAGTTGAAGATTGATTCTGTAATGAAGGAAGATTAAGATGGCGAACAACTCACCCCCAGAATACTGAACGATCAACTCCTGATGAACAACACTTCACTGAGGAAAGAACCTGAATAGATAAAATGGTACTTAGCTCAAGATTATATGGTGAAGGATTGTTGACATGGGATGACGTCTCAGTTCCTGTCGTCTCGCGTCGGAAGTCGTGATGACGTCACGGTCTTCTCTCAGGCGCACGATGCATGAAGAAGTCCAAGATTGATGACGTCACAGCCTCCGTCCTCGCATTACTTCCTCTTGCTCTACTCTTTGCGTCCTTGCTAGTGATCGCGCGATGTTTCCTTTCCTGTGTCTTCTTTCTGTTGATGTTCGATGCTGCTCTCGTCCGGTGTTGATTCTCGAAGATAAGTGACAACAGTCACTCAAACGTCGATGTTGATGCTTGTATTCTTCTCGATGAAGGACATATCTTCGTCTTCATAAAATGTTGCGTTGATTGAAGATCCCGTTTCCTCTGTTTAGTTTTGATTTCGAAGGTGGAAGTTGGTTCTTGTAGATCTTCGGTCGGCTGATATGGGTCTTGTTAATTTTATTCTTCGTCTGAAGCTGCCACCAGTCTAAGTCTCTTCGCTTTTGCGAAAGACTTTTTTTGTTTCTCCTTACGACTGTCATTCGTAAGTATTGCTGGTTCCTTTCATCTCCTATGTGATATCTTAGTAGAGTGGTTCTTCTTAAAACTAAAGGAGAGGATTCAAACAGATAAGTTGAAAAGATATAAAAACTGTTTATTCTTGTAACTACCATACTAAAGAGATGCAGTTCGGTCGGGAGACCGATATGTTTGAATGCTGGCACGGAACTGCCATTCTAAAGAGCATCACGTCGATAGAGGAACATTAGCTATCTCAGCGATTCATATAAAAACATACGTAGTCCGCCGGCTCGAAGTTACAAGTTCCGGCGTAGGTAACAGGTCAACCGCTTCCCCCATGGAAGTTGTTGTGCAAAGTTATCATTAATGCAAAATGCTGACAATGTACAGATTTAAAACAAACCAGGCTACTGCAGACAGCGCATAGCGTAATCTAGATCTGCATTGGTCACGTAGGACCCTCCTAATGCCATGACCTCAGGTCATGGGTTTTTATTTACAGATACTGTAATATTGAAATGTATTTATTACATATATATATATATATATATATATATATATATATATTATATATATATATATATATATATATATACATATCTATATATATATATATATATATATATATATATATATATATATATATATATATATGTATATATATAGATAGATAAAGGTTTTTTGCCACGAAGGAAAACATTGAAAAATCGAGATGTGACCGAGTACTTTCGGTCCTGTCGGAGACACCACTTTACTTGAAGGCCAAACTGATTTTACAGAGGACAACATAGTCAAAAGAAGGCTTAATATCCAAACTGACACTACAAGATTAGCAATAAGGGCGATTTCACTCTACAGAAAGGAGGAAACGACTGAGGGTAGCCACACCTTGGGGGACACACGCAGTAAACAAGAGATTCTTCCAGAAAACAGTAAATTTTGAAAAAACACAGGAAGCATATACAATTTAATATCATGAAATTTACACAAATTTTCCCCAAAAATTATTATTAATGAAAAGACGAAAGAAAATATAAATATATATATATATTTTTTTTTTCGAGCAAGAGAAAGAGGGAGAGAGAATATCGAGCCAGTAGCGAGAAGAGAGAGAGAGAGAGGAGAGAAATAATAACTAAATAATACTTTTGTGGGACTAAAATTTATATTAGTTTTTTTGTTTTCATTTTCTTTAATTGTCCTTCATAAACATCTTTAACAAATATATGGGTCCAAATGGTTTTACATTCCCAGACTAAGATTTAGGTTGTTTTTATTAGTGATTTGTATAATTGCCGATTCCAGTAAATTTCTTGAAACATATCATTAGATCTAGCAATTACCGTATATCACCCCAATTAATACAATGAGTGTTTTTCACTCAGATGGATAAACAGTGCATTTGAAGTCTGGGCTGTTTTAACTGAATACATATGCTGCTTAATACGTACACATAAATTTTTTACTTGACTGACCAACGTAAAACGATGGGTAATCCTTACAAGGAATTTTGTAATTGATGTTGTTATTTGCTACGGGACTATTCTTAATTAGCATACCTTTAATGGTATTGTTATAAGAGAACACTACATTAACATTAAACGATTTAAATATTGATTTTATGGTTTCAAATCCATGAAAGTAAGTTAAGCTAAGTACATTTTTAGGCATTTCTTTTTCATTAATAGCAACACTATAAAGCTTTTTGTGAGCATTTTGATAACATAAATCAATTAAATGAGGTGGGTAGCAGAGATCGTTTCCTATATTTTTTATGTATTCTATTTCTTGGTCAAGATATTGTGGACTCGTGATACGCAAAGCGCGTAGGAACATAGAAGAAAAAAATTGAAATTTTGTTTAAATCTTAAGATGGTGGTCCAGAACTAAAAAATGTACTTATGTTTAAAATATTTATGGGTTTTCTAAAATAACTACGAATTTGCATTGGAAAGATTCTCTGTGTATTAATACATCTAGGAAAGGGATGACATTGATATTTTCGATTTCAACAGTGGATTTTATGGATGGCACTAAATTATTCAATTTAGACAGTAAATCATTTACATCGATACCAACAGGTAAGACTACTAAGATATCATTGACATATCAATACAATTTTAAGGGGACAAGTGTGATATTCGGGAGGTGATGTCTTAAAAATTCCATATATTTGTTGGTAATATTCTCCATTAAAAATAAATCTGCAATCACAAATACATAACTTAATCAATGAAATTATGGGACTAATGGACATGGGCAATTCATGCAGTACAAGTTCATTACTTAAATATTCTAGCACAGAGTCAATAGGGACTTTTGTAAACAAAGAACATACATCAAAACTAACAAAGATATCGCTAGGGTTTAGTACAATGTTATTTGATTTTTCCACAAGATCAAGAGAATTCCGGATGTGTGAAGTTAGATACAGTTTCTAGTAGCGGGTGATAACAATTTAGTAAGATATTTAGATAGTTTATAAGCAATTGATCCTACAGTACTAATAATTGGGCGCATAGGTTTGTTTTCCCTTATGAGTTTTGACTAGGCCATATAAATAAGGGTAATGAGGGACACTTTACAGTTAACTTACACAAAAGTTCTTTTTTATCTTTAAGAATTTGTGTGATATTGATATTAAAGTTTTTTATTACTTGATCCAACGGATTTTTTGCAAGTTTTTTTGTAAGTTATTTCATCCTCTAAATATCTTGCCAAATTGTTATCCCCGCTACTAGGAACTATCTAATTCACACATCCAGAATTCTCTTGATCTTGTGGAAATATTAAATAACATTGTACTAAACCCTGGCGATATCTTTGTCAGTTTTGATGTATGACCTTTGTTTACAAAAGTTCCTATGACTCTGTGCTAGAATATTTAAGTAATGAACTTATACTGCATGAATTGCCTATGTCCGTTTAGTCACATAATTTCAGTTTTCAATTTTTCCTTTTATGTTCCTATGCGCTTTGCGTATCACGAGGCCACAATATCTTGACCAAGAAATAGAATACATAAAAAAGATAGGAAACAATCTCTGTTAACCACCTCATTTAATTGATTTATGTTATCAAAAAGCTCGCAAAAAGTTTTATAGTGTTGCTATTAATGAAAAAGAAATGCCTAAAAAATGTACTTAGCTTACCTTACTTTCGTGGATTTGAAACCATAAAATCAATATTTAAATTGTTTAAATGTTAATGTAGTGTTCTCTTATAACAATTCCATTAATGATATGCTAATTAAGAATAGTCCCCGTAACAAATAACAACATCATTTTAAAATTCCTTGTAAGGATTGCCTTTGTTTTACGTTGGTCAGTCAAGTAAAAATAAAAAAGTATTGTACGTATTAGCAGCATATGTATTCAGTTAAACCCTCTTACGCCGGGCCCTAAAAATCAAAACGTCTCCCGTATGCCGGGCCTGGTTTGGAGTGAGCGCGGAAGTGGAAAAAAATAATTTTTCAAAAATTTACAGCGCGCGTACTTTTTAAGATTAAGAGTTAATTTTTGGCTCCTTTTTTTGTCATTGCCTGAAGTTTTAGAATGCAATCATCAGAAATGAAAAATAATATCATTATCATATATAAATAATGCGATATATGGTAGCGAAAAAAAAAAAATTCATACATAATTGTATTCAAAATCGCGCTGTGCGCCAAACGGTTAGAGGGTAACAAGTTACTTTTTTTTTCGTTGTCAAGTAAGTGTTCACTAAATTGCGATCATTTTGATATATAACACATTGTAAAACGATAAAAAAGCAACACAGAGAAAATATTATCACAAAATGATGCATGAATTCGTAGCGCGCGGATGTAAAAAAATAATTTTTAAAAAATTCACCATAAATCGAAATATTGTTATAGAGACTTGCAATTTGTTTCGAAATGAAGGAAAATGATTGAATATTACGATACTGTAAGAGTTTTATTAGCTTACAAATGCAGTTTTTTACCATTTCGAACGAGTTAAAGTTGACCGAATGTCGAATTTTTGTTAAAAGTTTTTTTTTATATGCAAATATAAAAAAATATGAGAAATGCTACAACCTTCCAATAATTTTTTGTTATATTGTGCGTGTTTTTCGCACATTTTCATATATAAAACTTTAAAAAAAGCGTAATATGAAAGGCTCAAATATTAGGAGAATGTGACCTACGCGTTTCCGAGATTTTCGGCCGAGAATCGGCGCGCGGACGGAATAAAAAATATTTTTTCAAATATTCACCATAATCGATGATATTGTTCTAGAGACTTGCAATATGTTTTTAAAATGAAGATAAATGATTGAATATTACTAGACTGTAAGATTTATATGTTATAAATGCGTTTTTTTTACCTTTTCGGTTTGAGTCAAAGTTGACCGATCGTAGTTTTTTTCGTACTTATCGTACTTTATATGCAAATATAAAAAAAGATGAGAAAATGCTACAACCTTCCAATAATTTGTTTTGTTATATTGTGCATGTTTTTGGCGCACATTTTCATATATAACCTTTAAAAAAGCGTAATATGAAAAGGCACAAACAAAATATTAGGAGAATGTGACCTACGCGTTTCCGAGATTTTCGGCCGAGAATCGGCGCGCGGACGGAATAAAAATATTTTTTTCAATATTCACCATAATCGAGATTTTTTTAGGTTTCTAGAGACTTGCAATATGTTTTTAAAATGAAGATAAATGATTGAATATTACTAGACGTAAAGTATTTATATGTTATAAACAATGCGTTTTTTTTAACCTTTTCGGTTGAGGTCAAAAGTTGACCGATCGTAGTTTTTTTCGTACTTATCGTACTTTATATGCAAATATAAAAAATGAAAATAAAAGCTACAACCTTCCAATAATTTTTGTTATATTGTGCAGTTTTTGCGCACATTTTCATATATAAAACTTTAAAAAGCGTAATATGAAAAGGCACAAATATTAGGAGAATGTGACCTACGCGTTTCCGAGATTTTCGGCCGAGAATCGGCGCGCGGACGGAATAAAAATATTTTTTTCAAATATTCACCATAAATCGAGATATTGTTGTAGAGACTTGCAATATGTTTTAAAATGAAGATAAATGATGAATATTACGAGACTGTAAGATTTTTATGTTGATAAATGCGTTTTTTGACCTTTTCGGTTGAGTCAAAGTGACCGATCGTAGTTTTTTCGTACTTATCGTACTTTATATGCAAATATTTCAAAAATGATAAATGCTACAACCTTCCAATATTTTTTGTTATATTGTGCATGTTTTTGCGCACATTTCCATATATAACCTTTAAAAAAGCGTAATATGAAAAGGCACAAATATTAGGAGAATGTGACCTACGCGTTTCGAGATTTTTCGGCCGAAAATCGTCGCGCGGAGGGAAAAAATTATTTTTTCAAAATTCACCATAAATCGAGATATTGTTCTAGAGACTTGCAATATGTTTTAAAATGAAGATAAATGATTGAATATTACTAGACTGTAAGATTTTTATGTTATAAATGCGTTTTTTTTACCTTTTCGGTTGAGTCAAAGTTGACCGATCGTAGTTTTTTTTCGTACTTATCGTACTTATATGCAAATATTTCAAAAATGAAAATGCTACAACCTTCCAATATTTTTTGTTATATTGTGCATGTTTTTGCGCACATTTCATATATAAACCTTTAAAAAAAGCGTAATATGAAAGGCACAATATTAGGGGAGTAATGTGACCTACGCGTTTCCGAGATTTTCGGCCAGGGGGGGGGGGGGGGGGGGGGAAAATCGTCGCGCCGGAGGGGAAAAATTATTTTTTTCAAAAATTCACCATAAATCGAGATATTGTTCTAGAGACTTGCAATATGTTTTAAAATGAAGATAAATGATTGAATATTACTAGACTGTAAGATTTTTATGTTATAAATGCGTTTTTTACCTTTTCGTTGAGTCAAAGTTGACCGATCAGTAGTTTTTTTCTTTCGTACTTATCGTACTTTATATGCAAATATTTTCAAAAATGAAAATAAAGCTACAACCTTCCAATATTTTTTTTTATATTGTGCATGTTTTTGCGCACATTTCCATATATAAAACTATTAATAATAAGCGTAATATGAAAAGGCACAAATATTAGGAGAATGTGACTACGCGTTTCCGAGATTTTCGGCAGAGAATCGGGCGCGCGGACGGAATAAAAATATTTTTTTCAAATATTCACCATAAATCGAGATATTGTTCTAGAGACTTGCAATATGTTTTAAAATGAAGATAAATGATTGAATATTACTAGACTGTAAGTAATTGCTTACCCCCAAAAAAAATATTTTATAATATATATATATATATATATATATATATATATATATATATATATATATATATATATGATATATATATATATATATATATATATATATATACGTATATATAATAATATACGTAAAATATATATATTACATTCTTCGATTCTGGTACCAATACATAAATAAAAGGAATGCAGGTGACACTCTTTTTCGCATACAATGAAATGTCTTATTATTATTTTATCATGCACACATTCAGATATATAAAAATTGTAATAAATATAAAACTAAATATAAAATAAATGCAGAATACTCACTTCGTAATCCTGACTCTTCGGTTCTATTCTGTTTTCTCCCTCCTCCATTGAAGAGTCTTGCATTTTTTTTTCCTCCTCGACATTGACGAGGTACAGGTGGAGGAGGGAGACGCGCGCCCTTACGGCCGCTGGGATAGGGCGCGGTTCCGTGCGCCCTCCTTGACCGCCGCTGAGTCGCACTCCAATACAAGGCCACACTGTGGTATTTGCGGTCACACGCCCCGAACCTGCATAGAGCTATCTTGCAGGTGCGACAGAAGAACCGGGTTGTCTCTCCTTCTGCCATTCATATGGCACACCGGCACGTTTCTGCCTGCGCCCTTCTAGGAGATCCAGTGTGTGATCCCCTGGCATTAGCCGACACGGAGGGTCCACTACCCGACGAGAAGGGGCGCGGGTGGGGGCGTCAGCAGGGGCGGCGGCAGCAGGGGCGTCAGCAGCAGGGGGGCGGCGGGCAGCAGGGGCGGCGGCAGCAGGGGCGGCGGCAGCAGGGGCGTCAGCAGCAGGGGCGTCGGGCAGAAGGATGACCGAAGTTGGCACCCCGAAGGGTCTGCCCTTTCCTCTATGGGTAGATCTACAGCTCGGGGCAGGGGGGCAGACATGGAAGGCCACTCATTGGGATCAAAGTTGATGAGGGCTTCCCCGGCTGCCTCAAGGAACTGTAAGTGGCTCATCCTCCGTAGATCGGGACCGTAGTACCCACAGTAGAGTACGTAGGCATTTTGGAGGGCCAACTGAAGGATGTATTTGAGGAGCTTCTGTGTCACTCTGGTTTCCTGGCGAAGGGATAATATTGGATGAGTTGATCAAAGAGATCAACTCCTCCATGTGCCTATTGTAGTGCCCAATGACGGTAGGGCGCTCACACGAAACTGCTCATACACAACTCGGCCCTGTCGACGCGTCTTCTTCCGCTTGCACGATCTCCTCTTGGACAGGTTCATGGCTCGTCGTAATCATGGGGACGAGTCGGACACCCTTCCAACAGATGACGAAGACAGCTCCCTCCCTTCCGCCGCCACTGTGTCTCTCCTCTTGCCAGATGTTGCTGATGGCTAGCGTACCTCTTGAGGGAATTCGGGGCCCCACGCACCAACCGAAGGGTACCACTGACGTGAACACCTGCATCATACAGTTCCTGGGCCAGGGATACCGAGTTATAATAATTATCCATAAACAGGTGGTATCCCTGGTTACGGAAACGATCCACAAGCTCGAAAACACAGTGTCACCGCATCGTGGAGAAGACCCCGGAATACACCGAAAAGTCCACGACGTAGCCAGTGTTGGCCTCGGTAATAAAAAAAAATTTCACGCCATATTTCTTCGGCTTCTTGGGGTTATACACTTTGATGCTTAGACGTCCTTTGTAAGGCATCATCCCCTCATCTAAAGAAAGGTTCTTTCCAGGAATCACGAGAGTTTTACAGCGTTCACGAATATATTCCAACACTGGGGCGCACTAAAATGAGGCGATCAGAGTTTATTCCGGGGTATGGCCCTTCGGTGAAGGCGTTAAAAATATCTGTCCAACGCCAGGAAAGTATCACGGGGCATAATGCCGGGCACATAGGGCGTACATAAAAGAAAATTACGCCTCCAATACATCCTGACGTCGGCAGCAGGAATCAATCCAAAAAAAACGTGGAGCCCCAAAAAATGCGCCATGTCAGAGAGGTCGCAGCCTCGCCAGTGATAAGATAATGTCGTGCGTAGTTCATCACGGCAATACCTGGAGTAGTCCACCGTCTCTGCTACCAGGTACTCCAGCAATTCCCGCGTAAGGAAAGCTGAACAAACCCAGAAGCAGTCAGGGAAACAGGTACGGTGAGGCCAGGATTTGCCGTAAATGGATGCATGGTAGGTGGTGTGGGGTCCTGTCCACCCATCGTCGCTCTCGGACGACCCTAGGCTAGCACGACTATCCGACCTTCTACGTGCCCCTGCGCGCGCGCGCGCGCGGGCACGAGCGCGGGCACGAGCGCGGGCACGAACCCCCCTCACTGGCCCATCTCCCTCACTCAAGCCTTCGCTTTCTGTATCCCCATCATCATCACCAACAAAACTTGATCCTAAATCATCGTCCTCCCCCTCCTCAGATCCCCCTCATAAGCACTATAACTACTAAATTCTAGTTCACTTTCGGGATGTGACCCTCGAACGGACATTGGGGGCAAATAATCCTCGTCATCACTATGATCGGGAGTAATGTCCTCGTCACTGGATGACCAACCGCCATCAAAATGGAGACTTGCCAAATGCTCTCGATCGAGCTCGATAAATAATCGTCAATGTCTCTTTGTTTGAGCCCTCCCAAATTCCTACGAATGCCCCTAAGGATGGCACGATGTTTCCTTTGGGTTACTAACGGCAATGAGACACATTCGAAGCACTTTCATCGACAACGTGGTCGCACAGAACGGCGTTGAGGACCGAGGGTCAGGTTGGGTGCTGGGTCCTTCGCCAGCATCCAAGTCCAAAACTCTTCTAACACGATCCCTTCCGACGGGTAAAACGCGCCTTTCGCGTGTCATACGACGGTCAGACATCTCTATGAACGTTCTGTACCAACACAAAATGTTTTAAAGTCTCGCACAAGCTCAGTCAAACACGATTTGCGGCAAAAGATCGCTGACGGATTGATGCTACGATGATGCGGCTGGCTGGAGCGAGAAGGAAGGATTCCGCGCATGCGCACTTGGGTCACGCTTCAAAACAAAACAAGGCCTTGATCCGTGATCTCCCAGCATCCCCAAGGCGCGTGATTCAAAAGTTTTCGGCTGGTAGGCCTATAAGTATTTTTCCGCGAATTTTAAAAAAAAACTTTTTTGAGTCGACGTATGGTACGTCCAATCGGCATACGGGAGACATTTTGACTCGACGTTTAATACGTCCAATCGGCGTAAGAGGGTTAAACAGCCCAGACTTCAAATGGACTGTTTATCCCATCTGAGTGAAAAAATCTTATTGAATTAATTGGGGTGATACCTCGGTAACTGCTAGATCTAATGATTATGTTTCAAGAAATTTACTGGAATCGGCAATTATACAAATCACTAATTAAAAACAAAAACAACCTAAATCTTAGTCTGGGAATGTACCATTTGGACCCATATATTTGTAAGATGTTTATGAAGGACCTTAAAATAAATGAACAACTATAAATTAGTCCCACATGTATATAGATATTATTTCTCTCTCTCTCTCTCTCTCTCTCTGGTTCGATATTCTCTCTCCCTCTTTCTCTTGCTCGATATATATATTTATATTTTCTTTCGTCTTTCCATTAATTAATAATTTTTTGGGAAAATTGGCGAAAATTTCATAATATTAAAATTGTATATGCTTCCGTGTTTTTTTTTCAAAAATGTAGTTTTCTGTAAGAATAACTTGTTTTACTGCGTGTGTCCCCAAGGTGTGCCTACCCTCAAGGCGTTTCCTCCTTTCTGTAGAGTGAAATCGCCCTTATTGCTAGTGTCAGCTTGGACATAAGCCTTCTTTTGGGATTTATGTTGTACTCTGTAAAATCAGTTTGCCTT
>NC_087202.1:59995576-60003076 GCF_015104395.2 Macrobrachium nipponense | reverse complement strand
TTACGCCCATACGCATTATGTTAATTTGCACCTTCTGTGCAGCAGTGACGGCAAATAAAGTCAAGTGAAAACTAACAATGCGTGATCCCACATCCAGCTTACTCGGGACGAGTTCAAGATATTCGCCTCACGCATAAATTTTAAATATTATATTCCTAACTTAACGAAGTGGTCTTCGTAATTAACACTAATAATTAATACTACTAATCCTAACAACAAGGGTCAAATAAAAAGGACACAAATTAAATACGTTCATATATCCTCAGTTATAAGTGAAAACAAAAAATAATTGAACAGGAATATAGCCTCTAAATTCAGTATATCAAATATATTAAAACGTACTAAAATCTACGGCCAATTAGCCTGTTATTTCGCCAACAAAAACTGAAAAAGTACACTATTTTTTATTAGAAGTAATTTTTCTGTACCGTTTAATAAGCACATTATCTATTTTTTACATTTTAATTTTCATAGAAAAATCATAAATATTCTATCCTAAAATTCCTGTATCTTTAACCCAACGCGAACCACCTTGTTCAAAACTGCTCAGTTTCCTACCCCTCCTAACAAGGACAACAACAACAACAAAGTAGTTTGTAGGCTTACTCCCCAAGGAAGCGAAAATAAGAAGCATAAACGATCGATAACAATATCGGACAGATCATTTAAGATAATTTATTAATTCGAAACAGGCGTACAGCCAGCCATAATTAACGAACAAAAAAAAAAAAAAGGCCAGAACTGTACAAAAAGAGTATATATAGCAATGCATAGTAACGAAATCTTTCATTGCAGTAGAACTTATGGTAAACCTAAAAACGAAAGTTCGTTTTACATTCAAAATAGACTTTAAAGTATATGGTAATGTACGGTCGTGATTAGAGCTAATAACCCTCAATAGAAAAGCTGTGCTGCAACAATTCAGCCAGAGAGAAAAAACTTCATCATATCTATATCTAAATACCGAAATCCTAAAGAGAACGATAAAAAAAATGCAGGCTTTCAAGGGTGTCCGTGCATATGCAAGAGGCAAAATTTAATATATGGATGATTCAGAATGTTGAAATAAAAAAAAGTAGTTGTTTCACATACAAAGGCAAATAAAACTTTACAAAACGAAGAAACACACGTGACTCTTATGAAATAATATTAGTCTTTGTGAATATTTTAGGAGTAATTTACATATGAAACGTCTAACCGGGCAAGAATGTCGACGGTGAAATACTATTCGCGGATGGGATTACTATATCGAGAAAAGGCTTCTCTTGACTCACATTCTTCTGAGATAATCGAATATCTGTTTTCTGACGATGAAATACCTTAGAATGTGAGTGGTTTACCATTTAATAATCATTTCCTATGCTGGACATCTAATTCTATTCACACTAGATACCTGAATGCCAACTCTACACAAAATTAGGCAAAACCTAAAATAATCTCATTCTTGCTAAAGAAATATATATTTCCAATGTTATGGTTGATAATTGAATAAACACGTGAAAACATTTGCTACCGAACTTTTGCCTGTAATTGTTCTGAGGTGTGTGTGAAATAATTTTGAAATATACACCTGTCTGCAAATAGGGTGTGCAAGGCTGCACAACGCAGCGTCGCGTCTTATAACACATGAGCTTAAAATTATCTATCTATATATTTTATATATATATATATATATATATATATATATATATATATATATATATTATATATATATATATATTATATATATATATATATATATATATATCTACATATATATATAGATATATATATATAGATATATATATATAGATATATATATATATATATATCTATATATATATATATATATATATATATATATATATATATATATATATATATATAATATATATACAGATAATTTTAAGCTCATGTGTTATAAGACGCGACGCTGCGTTGTGCAGCCTTGCACACCCTATTTGCAGACAGGTGTATATTTCAAAATTATTTCATGCCTAATTTTTTCGCATCTAAATAACATGAACACATGTTGGTTACAAAGTTCTTATATACATTGGGGCAACAGTTTCATCAGGATACTGAGGAAGATATCAGCATGCTAAAGCAAGTCCAGTGATCATCCTTTAGTTTTCTGAAAGGACTAATTATTGAGCCGGCTTTACCTTCCCGTCCAGACTTATTCTGTCCACCCTCAGATCTTAAAAGGTACTGACGCCGTAATGGTACTTCTGGCAACAATATAGGCCAGGTCGTAGTTAAAGTTTCGTGGCCGCAGCTCATGCAACATTATCCCGAGACCAACAAAAGATAGATCAATGTTCGGTGGCCTTGAATATACGCTGTTTAGAAAACTCAAATAAGCCGAAAATTTTTTTTTTTCAACTTTCCTCACATAAAATTTAGAACATTTGTCCAAGGATCTTCTATACGATAATGGCTCTTCATCTGTAGTCAGCCAAACAGACAAATAAACGCTGACATCAATACCGTTAGGGGAGAGATAGTGGGCTATCTTGTGGAATTAGAGTTTACGAACCCCTTAAGAGGAGGTATTATTCATTAGGCGATTCTCACACGCAGAAGGACAGGAACTTGATGCGCTATCGTAGGAATCTTTTAAGTGTTAATGTCAGTCGACCCTTAATAGTGGGAATTCTCCCATTAAAAACAGATGTATCACATAAACTTTTGAAAATACGACCAAAACGAAAGAAATACCAACACCAATAATGTTGAAAATGATTCGGAGAAATAACAGCATTTTAAACAGTATATGAAGCTATATCACTCAGAAATATATTCGAGACATATATCTTAGACTATCACTATATCTAAAAGTCAAAAGTATTAAAAAAAAATGGGGGGCAGTGGAACACTTTATATAAGCAAGGCGTGATCCGGCCTCCAGTTTACGCGGGTTCACTAACGAAAATTGAAATATATATTCTATATTTTATTAAAAATAATTGTTCTGTACTATTTAACATGCACATTATTCATTTTTCACATTTTAATTCTAATAAATAAATCATAAATATAGTATCCTAAAATTACTGTATCTTTAAACTCAACGCGAAACAACTTTTCAGAACTTTTTAGGCTTTCTTACCAACCGCCCCCAACAACATCTACAAAGAAGTTTGTAGGCTTGCTCCCCGAGCAAGCGAAGAAGAAAAGGAGCATAAAAACTGTACATGCAAATATCTCCAAGGCCGAGCCTCTTCAAAAGCGCTATGTTGGAACACCAGTTATACTGTTACCCTCTGTCTCACTCGTTTTCAGTGGTAAACTGGAGAGCTTTCAAGTTTGAAGCCGACAGCATCACAAACTTAAGAGAGCGTCCCTTTGGAAACAATATTCTTTTTCCAAGGAAAGATTTTTTTAAAAACCCACGGGACTTTGGCCACAGGAACAAGTTAAGGCAACCATATGGAACGCAAAGAGAATATGAAGAACATTTTGACGAGATAATCAGCTTTAGAAAATACATTGATAAAAAGAAAACATTATTTTGTGAAGGATGCTGACATTCGCAGCCGAAAGAGATGGTCAACATTTTATTTAGTCTCATTTTGGCAGACAGGCTTATGGTTCTTCATTGCATTAGTACCGAATAGTGGAATTGCAATGTAAAAGTTGCTTAATACTGACAAATGCAGCAATGAGGACTTCATCATAAACTGATTATAAACAACAGAAATAGATAGGAGAGGACCATAACAATGTCATTTGTAATGAATAAAAAACAACTAATGGTCGTTAGTCAATTCAGCTGTCGTTATATTAAACTGCAGAAAGGAAAATTCCTTCAAGCCATGATCAAATACTACCCAATGTATTGTAAGTATCAATATATTAATAATGAAAAAAAAAACATATTACGAGAATATTCTTACTCTTCTAATCAAAAATTTCAGTTGCAATAGTGTTCCTCACATTTTAATGGAACGGGTAAGCAAGCTCTCACATGAAGCCTTATTTATTATATCTATTTTCAACGAATTTTCATTTCTGACTAAGTATATGACCCTCCATTCTAGACTCAAGCCTATACTTCATTTTTTTTTTTTATCTTACCTCCCTTCGCATCATTATTATCTGTTTTCTATCACCTTTCCTTCTTTCTCTTCATCAACATTCAAACATACACCATTTTATCCTCCTCTAGGGGTGAAAAGGATGTCTGTGCCAAGGTCACGGAGATTAAAAAGTCGATGAGACTTACAAAAAATCCTGCACACATTTCTGTTTACGTTTAAAAGTACATATACGTAATTCCTATTTACAGAACGCAGAATAAAAGTAAATTCAAATTCATAAAAACAGGAAAAAAACACTACTTATGATTTAAATATATTCATAAAAATATGTATTCAACTTCCTTCAACTGATATTTCAGCTTACGAGAGTTACTTTAATGAATGATATCAAGCTGTTTATTAGGAATATGCATGCACATACGGAGTGACGATGCAACCTCCCAACAGCTGTGACCCTTTCCTCATCCCACGCTGGACGAAAGCTCGAGCTCATGAATACGGTACAATGATCAAACCATCCGTTGGGTCGTTTAAGATTTTTTCTTTTGCTATTTGCAATATTTTGTTTTCGTATCCTTCTGTCTTCTACATACAATACAATTACTACGAAATTAATATACTTTACTTTTCTCACAGCAGTATAACTGCATTTGCGCCTTAGAGAGAGAGAGAGAGAGAGAGAGAGAGAGAGAGAGAGAGAGAGAGAGAGAGAGAGAGAGAGAGTTGTGCCTTAAAAAGAAATGAAAACTAATGATTGATATTCATAAAATATAATTTCAATGCAGGGTAAGTGGCAAAAGAAGATGGGGATTTAATCTGAATTCTATTCTAATTCCGATTCTGAAATTTCGATTTATTAGAAAATAACACGACATAAAACGCTAGTCACAAAGTGAAATTGGTAAATGAGGGAAAATCAGCGGTCTCGACAGCAATCGGGTGTTGTAGTGGAGGAAGAGACAAGAGGGCAACGACTTGGGTTCCTGCAGGTAATCCTGGGCCCAGCGCGCATGCAATGCCGTGGCAACATGCAAGAGGAACAAGAAATTATGACACAACAGAACATAGCGGTATTGTTAGCTGCAAAAGCCAGTAGACGATCCACTTCCCAGCCATCAAATACATGGCAATCGAAGTCTTAAAGGGATTCACGTGTATATGGATAACCTATTAACAAAATCTAAATGGATACGGATCATGTTCTGCAAAGCGTACGGTAATTGTAGAACTCTTAAAACATGGGTATGGGTACATATATATATATATATATATATATATATATATATAATATATATATATATATATATATATATATTATATATATATATATTGTATAAAACACTTAAATCAGTTTCTAAGTTAGAAATGGTACGTGTGTGAGCACTGAACTATAAAATGTATTACATTCATAGCGTAACTCCAGTGAACATCATATATTCTTATATAATGCTTAATGCAACACCAGTATCCCATATTACGAGCAGGTCATATTCCAATGAAACATACAATTTCAAGATACTGTATTGAAAACATAAACTGAAACTCTAAGAGCATAATTTCAAGATTTTAGGGAATATTACAAAGACCAGAAAACATAAAATGTTAAATTATGCCAGATTCCAGTGAGAATTCTTACCTTTGATGAATATTACATTACAGGGAGGTGAAGATCACAAATTTAATTATAACCTTAATCAAGTATTTCTTATAATCAGGAAACTTAAAAGTCTGGTTCTCAGGATAAACTTTTTGTCATTTATGACTTTTGCAGTTGCACTTTTGCGTGAGGATAATATGAACGGCTATTATCTTATGTCAGGCTACCAGTGACACGTGACATGACAGTTATAGTGAAAAGTGTGTATCACCTAAAGGTAATTTATGTCTATGTCGCCCCAAACAAATTCGTATATATTTTGTAAGTGGCAAAGCACTAATACTAAAAATCTGCTGTTGCTTTTATATCAATCCATATACCAACTGCTGTCTCATTAGCGGCAAAGCAACAGTACTTTTCCTTGAATTTTCTCTTATATTATCATAATGCTCTCGAGGTACATTCCCAATAAAACTTATAAGTTTTGAAATTCTGAAGGCGAGATCGGGTTCAGCCATTTATTTCATCATCAAAATTAAGAACATCTTAGAACAAGGGAAAGTTCTTATAAAGTAAAATATCATTTTCAACGTCATTTCCTTCAGACCGTCAACCTCAAGGAAACTGAGATCACTAGTTACTTGGTTTTTCAAAGATTATGAAAGTGAGGTAAAGTGAGGATGAGGATGGGCGATTACGGATAACGACTTAGGAGGGGAAATAATGAAGAAGTTTAGAAAACGAAATGCTGGAAGAAATGACAGGACTACTGGATACGGGACATGACAATTCGATACAGGACACAAGTTCGTACACGGAAAAACATACGGGAATATTCTACATGCCTTACTGATCTTCAAGTAATGAACAACAAGAAGTCATAACGCTGACCTTTCAAATCGGTATAAACATTACCCTAACTTTCTTGCTGTTCAAATTGTATTAGGAGAAGATTCAAGAATTTGCGATGTGCCATGAATCCTTCCTAAGCCTGTATCAATTGATGCATGATGCATGACATGTCTTTATTCGTATTAGCCATCTACCTCTAGCTTCCATTTAAGCACTTAAGCCCCTATTTAAAATGGTTTGAAATCTTATTGTTCCACCTTCATTTTCTTACTTTTCAGGACGGGATGTCAAATGAATGTGGGGAATATACAAACTAAGTAACATAAATCTTGTATATATAAAAACTAGACAGTGTAAGAAGAAATAAAAAATAAAAATGAAAGGTAGGGGGAAAGATTTGCTACAAAAGCTACATATTTTTTGCGCAACGCTCATGGCTTTAATTAACTTTTTCAAAGTTGCTTTCCAAATGGATGAAATCCTCTCTGAAAAAATAGGGAAAAATCTTCACGAAGAGGCCGTGGAAACGCGCGTTACTAAGGCCATTAACACAAGGATTTTACACCCTAACAGAGCTGTTACGATGTAGATTCGTTGCCCGAAAATTTCGTTTGTTAAAGTTAAGGACCCTTTCGACTAGTCTGCAGGTTAATGAAAGTTGTATTTCATCAAACCTTATGATTTTCCATATTCAAATAAAACTATATCTCAATGGTAAAAAAAAAAAAAACTTCTTTACATAATTTCATATTCTAACAACAGGCTATTTGGAATCCTCAGAAAAACATAAACATAGAAATGTTGGTTTTCAACCATGCTACGAGAAACGCTTCCCAAAAAAGAACGTCTTTGAAGGAAATCTGCCTGATGTTGGGAACATCCATGAAACCTCTATTCGGATCTCTGACTCGTGGGAATCGTACCTGTTTCGTCAGCAAGATAAAACCCCTTCATAATCTGCATATGCTAATCAGTTTTTGCTCTCCCGATATATGGTGCATTACTTTGTTACGATGTCTTCATTCTCCT
>NC_087202.1:59980576-59985576 GCF_015104395.2 Macrobrachium nipponense | reverse complement strand
TTTTACTGTCAATTTCCATTTCAGCGCTGAATGACCTTATAGGTCCTAGTGCTTGGCCTTTGGCCTAAATTCTATATTCAACAAGATAATCCTGTTAATGTTGAAATTCCAAAATGGAAATATTTCGCATTCATCTCATTTGAGAGAGAGAGAGAGAGAGAGAGAGAGAGAGAGAGAGAGAGAGAGAGAGTTGAATATTCTATTTCAAAGGATTGCTGATAGGTATCGAGGTTCTTTCTGCTCCCAGAGCCAGTTAAAAACTCAACAGACTACAATATGTTGCATGCCTGCAACATCACTGACTTCGATGTGGCCTATTGGAAGCATAACCACAAACAATGACAAAAATATTGAAATGATACATGAAAAAAAAAAGAAAACAAAAAATACAGGGCCTCCCATTTAGGAATATTATTCGAACGCTGTAAAATGAGGTTATCTGGAGTTTGAGGAAATTAATAAATGAGATAATTGTAACTAATTATAGCGACGCAGATAATTAAAAAAAAAATTCTATCCATTCATTAACATTTGTAACTGACACCACAAAAGTTACTTTCCAAGACATGTGATCCAAAAGAACAATTAAAATGATGAGTAATACGAAAGCTGTAAGCCGATGAAATGACGTGATTCTTCGTAAGGATTCTGTGGCTAGATTTGTCTCTCTCATATTTATCTATTTATTTATTTCCAAATACCTAATCCATGCCTATCCTTTGTTTTTACTGAGAATGAGGAATCTCTTTTCTTCTTTAATTCTTGTTAAGGTTAAAGCGAGAAAGGAACAATTCTACAATTCCAGCGCATGTGTGTTTGTGAGATTTTCTAATTCCCAAAGGTACTGGCAATCAAATATACTCGAAAAAATATTACTTGGATAGAGAAGCACAAAAATAACCACTCCATCTTCAACTGAGTGACACAAAAGAGAGAGAGAGAGAGAGAGAGAGAGAGAGACCTGAGGTCAATCATAGATGGTCTATGTAGATATCGCCGTACGTCATACAAGGGAGATAGCCATTATGCAAAAAGTAATATCGGAAGAGAGAGAGAGAGTGGACCAGCCAATTATGCGACAACCAGAGGAATCAAGATTAAAGGATTCAGATGGAATTGGAAATCTAACACCTAGATGCAAACCCATTTCCAGCTTATTTCAGAACTGCCAATACTAACACTTTACAAAACTTCTCAATGATTAAATTGCATTTCATTATAGATATTCCGATAAAATAAGAATAATTGGACGATAATCATGAAATGGAAGAAGTATGTTATTATTAATAAAAAATCCGGTTCTAGAAAGAATAAATACATTAATTATTTAATATATTATAAATCAGTTTAAGCCTAAAAGCACGTTATTCCACTGGGTAAACTAACGAATTAACCGACAACGAAGAAAACGTTCACCAACAAGTGAATTCGATTAAAAGAACCACTGGAAAATTTGCATTCAAAGCGAAGCAGCTTCGGTAATTAATCCTTCGATGAAAGTGACTTGAGACGTTGATTTTCAACAAATAAGCTCAACTTATGGAATAAGGGTTTGTCGGTATATATCTACAATGACTGATGTTGTACTTATGTAGTTTTTTACTGAAAGTAAGTACGTAAATTATCTTCATGGTGACTACATATACATCACTAATTATTACGGTGCATAAATTCGACATTCTTACTGAAAAGCCCGACCTAATTAACAAATGACTTCGATTCGTTAAAGCTCCAGCGTTTAAACGAGAATATCTGGTTTACTGGGGGATATTTCAAGTGTAATAAATCACGTCATAATATTTATTAGATTTTCAGCAGCCTGATACAGTGATTAATATTGACTCAGCTGAACCATATTACTTCATTCATAGTTTCGAGAAAAAAAAAAAAATCAGCAGCCTGGTATAATGATTAATATTGATTCAGCTGAACCACATTTCTTCATTCATATTAGGCTCTTTCTCTGTATTTGAATGTACAGTTTAGATAATCACTGCACTGTCATTTGAATTTAATTCCATCTTTATAAACCGAAAACAAAGAATTTTATAACGTTAAAACAGAAAATGCTCTAACTGAGAAATGGATAACGTCCACTACAGGTTTTTTATATCTGACTGAACCAGACACTACTAAAGATAAAAGTCAGCATTAGAGAAAATGTCAAAAGTAAAGGAGAAGGGTATTGTGGAAGGTACTGATTTGATTAAATTCACGTTATGTGCAGTAATCAATGTCCTGCTGTGCATATTCTTGAGAGATCGTCTTCCCAAATCGATCCATCCCCAAATTGTAAGTACTTCAATACCACATTTTTTGTTAGATTCACATATACCCACAATTTTTTAATTCCTCTGAAATGGAATTGTGGACAATAAGAATTTTTCTTCTAAAAATTCAGAGATGAACACAAGAATGCCATTATAATTCGAGGTTCAGAGATAACACCAACATAACTAAAACAGTTTTGAGTTTATATATGTGTGTGTGTGTGTCGTCTGTTTTCAGTACGCACACCTTGACATTATTTTCAAGCATAAACATCCACATTCATGTATATAGCAAGAACATTACAAGAAAGACAAAAATACAGGCCATGTATACACACATTGCAGAATTATATCCCTTATCGCCTTGAGGCATCAGCATCCACCTTTCGACCACCATCTCTCTCTCACAGATTACTCCTCAGTCATCAGTGTCGCTTCCGTTTCGAGAAGTTTCTTTATCCTCTTCGTTCCTACTTTATCTCTCCCCCGATCTCTGTCCTCCATCAGTCTCCTTTTCATAATTTTTTGGCATCACCATTCCAACTGTAATTAAATATGATTTTTTAAATTTAATTTCCTGCTTCTCTTTTGCTTGCATACATAAAATCTGATTTTTTTTTTTTTTACAAAATACATTACCATTCATCTTACTCCACTTGCACTGATCGCACAAATGCAATTTCTCTCTCTCTCTCTCTCTCTTTCTCTCTCTCTCTCTCTCTCTCTCTCTCTCTCTCTCTCTCTCTCTCTCTCTTCAGGATGCAATTAATCTCTGCACAAATCGGTGCCACGCAGAGTTTACTAGGTGGAAATGGCCCTAGAGATTTGCCAAAATTGAGTGGCAGAGTACCGCTTGCTTTCTTGATTCAACATAATGTTTCAAGCCTAATGATAACTTTCAACTTGAATGGGCAACACTCGTAAAATTTACCAACTTTTACAGTGGTAGGTATTATTGTACTTGAAAGTAGGAGAGAAAATAAAATTCATAATTATACTAAGAAAAATAAAATGAGAGAGAGAGAGAGAGAGAGAGAGAGAGAGAGAGAGAGAGAGAGAGAGAGAGAGAGATAATGATATTTTAAGAAAAACAAGTCGCGTCCACCGTTACTTGCAGTGGGCGGTTATTTAAATTTGAAGCGTATTGGGATGGGTCCGGTAGCTTGCTGCGTTGGGCTCTCTCTCTCTCTCTCTCTCTCTCTCTCTCTCAGTAGGGCATGATATAAAATTATTTGAATATTTCAAACATGAAGGGGAGCAGAGGAAATAATCTTATTACATCAACTGCCCAGACGATTTCTAAAATAAAAGATAGATTTTACGTCTTCCCAGTCTGTTGGACTCTCTCTCTCTCTCTCTCTCTCTCTCTCTCTCTCTCTGTATGTGTGTGTGTGTGTGTGTGTGAGAGAGAGAGAGTGTATTTGTAAGAAAGATTACTTTCGTCTTGGACGTGCTCTCATGAAATATTACTTTCAAATTTCCACGTCAGTGACTTTCTATGTCGTAACGCCAGTTCGATAAACCACCAATCAATATTAAGTTTCCAATCTGACAATTACATCTCTCTAATCAAGCGTTTGCTCCTTGGAACAATCATTTATTTCGGGCGAATATGCAAATATCCGCGATGACTGAGCAATCCGCTCTACAGAAGGTCCCATTCCCTAAACAAATGAATTCATTCATTCCCAAAACTTCGTAATTTGTTGTTACTCTCGAATCCACACATCGGCAAAATTTTCGTAGAACGCCTGCAAAAATAACCATTGTCATAATATTATTCCTAATTTTTTTACTTTTCTGGGCCACATCAAAAATCTATTTGCCATTGCAAAATTTGTAAGCTTTAAAGTATGCAACTGATGGACTCTTCTGTAAATGGGTGTAAAGGGAAAAAATGCTAATGAATCATCCTCCATAAATTCCATGGCCCTTCGGTCTGAACTGTTCTCGGATTGTGGTAATTAAAAACACTAATACCTAATAGTCCTGTATGTTGTGTTTTGCGTAGATTATTTTTGTTTTCCGACTTCCTAACCAGTCCTCTTTTCAACATTCCAAGAAAAATTACTTTTACCGTGGCTTTCTACAGCAAAAAATGTCTAAAAGCAACTTTTCTATAAAAAGATTGTCATCACTTCAGCTTGTAAACTAAGTCTTAAAAAAAAAAAACTCAGTAGCAAAAACATGTAACCGTCTCACTCTATCTAAATCGTATCATAGGCTGTATTTCCACAGTAAATTAAATATGAAAGGCGCGTTGAAACTAATACTGATCGTAATTATTGGGGTTTGTCAATTGATGTAAATGGGTAAATGCAATGGGACTGCATACATTTTAATTAAAGCACCCGGAAGCTACTTACTGCAACATAGCTCGGAACAAGTTAAAAAAAGAAAATAAATAAAACTAGTTGCGAACCGTATGCTGTTACCTACAGTTTAATCGGCAAACACCTACGTTAAATCTTTAACCAGTACAGGATTTTCCATATCTGAAGTGAGCAACAGGACTGAACTCTAGCACCTTAGTAAGCATTCGTCTTTGAAATTTTGATCAACAGGTTATTTGCTCCTCTCATATATTTTGGCCAAATCCCACACATCATCATCATGATCAAAGACTAATATGGAAAATATATGTGAAAGCAAGAATTTTCGGCACGATGAATTTGGGAAGTATGAACATGAAGCGCAGGTTCATTTGAATAGTTCATACTGAATGGGCAA
>NC_087202.1:59965576-59975576 GCF_015104395.2 Macrobrachium nipponense | reverse complement strand
AGAGAGGATGACAGTTAAAATCATGAAGAAAACATTTTGTCATAAAAATTTAAAAAAGCTACTCAAGGGGCACAGAATGATTTGTTCTTTCCTTTCCAGTGATGGAAATCAGAGGATATCATCCGTCATGGGTTGAATTAAAAAGTCGCACTACCTCACAATAGATTATGTAACTGGTGTCGGAATGAAGTAGGGTTTATTTCGTCCCAGAAAAAGAAACATCATCACAAAGGAAATAATCCAAGTGGGCATCAGGCTCCAACGTCAAATAGGAATCAAACTTAACAACATAAAGAAAACAATCACAACCATCACACACATGCACACACACACACACACAGTCCTATACCAGACCTGGCATCCACATGTTATGTCGAGTCTGAAAATTGATTTAGGAATTCAGAAAGAAACGAAAACATTAAACGCGTCATATTAAAAGATATTGAAGAAGGGAGAGGAAAAGGAATCTTGTAATAACTATTGCAAGAAAAATAAATACTAAATAAAAGAAGACACAAGTCGTCCGTTATATTCTCTACTGGCTGTACTCGGAAAAACCGTCCTCAATGTAAAGCGGTCTGGATTTACAAGCAACAGAAGGACTTGAAACTTTATTTTTGCCGAGGCACAAACAGGTAAAAGCCGAGAGAGAGAGAGAGAGAGAGAGAGAGAGAGAGAGAGAGAGAGAACGGCACACATTTGATAGCAGACATTGTATAGTATTGACATTACAGTTTCTTTATCCCTTGAGAAAGAGAGAGAGAGAGAGAGAGAGAGCGAAGGGGGGGGGGGGGGGGCACGCATTTAATAGCAGACATAGTACACTATTGACATTATAGTTACTTTATCCCTTGCGAGAGAGAGAGAGACAGACAGACAGACAGACAGACAGACAGAGACAGAGAGAGCTAAGCGAAAAGTGACTCGAAATCCAGGGGAGGTCCTGAGGTTAGAATACGGCCTTGTTCCTCAATTTCGTGTTCCTATGATAGGAGATTTTCTCCGACCTTTACAGATGAGAAACTTTGGAACATTCAGCTAATAGCTGGGGCCACCTAAATGCGAGGTACTCTAGCGGATGATTACAGATTCGTGGCCTTGAAGAGTCTGCTGTAAAAACGAACCTTTTCTATCTCTCTTTCAAAGTAATTACAACATTAATGTTACTGGATAGAAAGTAGGCATATGTTCATACAGGCATACAAATAATATCAAAACCACTACTATCGTTTCAAACATTTAAGTAAAGAAACATATCAAATGAAATGTTCGATTTGTAAATGCTACATTGAACGACAATTGCCAGCCTCTGCTTGATAAGGAATTAACTTTTCATCTGGATGAGCGCATCAGCGCTTACTAAAGGAATTTCTGTCGCTTTAGTGAAAAAGAAAAAAACGAGAGAGGAGAGTGACAAACACAATGATTATTTTTAGAAGGACCCCGTTGAAAGTCGACCAGACGTAACGCGAAGGACAATTTCCCCTAAAAGATCAAGGTAAAAGGCTAGAGCGTCATCATTATTAATTAAAAGGTATGGAACATCAAATATATAAACATATATATATATATATATATATATATATATATATATATATATATATATATATATATATGTATACATATATCGAGCTACAAATGTCCTTTAATATCTAATTCGCTCTACCTCGGAATTAATATATATTCATATATGTTTAACCGAAGGGGAATTTATTCAGCGATAATAGAATTGCCGGCCGACGGGCACGAACCATCAACATCTTCAATTCCAGGACTGGCAGTGAAGCCTCAGCCCACCCCGCCATCGCGGGGTAATCGATTTAGAAGCCCAGCCAGCGTGTATTTCTCCCCTTTTGTATATGGAGCCTCCGTTCTCTTTGAATGATTTCTGACTCATGATTTCTCTAGCATAACGTCTACATTATGGCTTCTCTTTGGTACTAATGCTTCACCACTATAATATTCTAATATCTTACGGCAAAATGTTTCAGACTTATCACACAAGATATTTCCAAATAACAATAATTTCCAAATAAAGCCATTCAGGAAGTAATTTATGCTTAATCATGCCTATTCGTAATGTTTAACTTCCTCTAAATAAAGTAAGTTACAATTCCTTCTTTGTATGTTTGATTGTAAGTTTTTCGGAACTAACCCTAATATATCATGAAAACAATTTCAGCACCGTTCATCTCAGGTTTAAATTCTCATTAACATATCTCGCTCTTCATTTTCCCCACGATATTCTCCACCTTAAATTTCTTTTTGCACTCCAACGGGGCATTAAGATTGCCAGGGTAGTGAGAGAGAGAGAGAGAGAGAGAGAGAGAGAGAGAGAGAGAGAGAGAGAGAGACGAGAGAGAGAGAGAGAGAGAGAGAGAGAGAGAGAGAGAGAGAGAGAGAACTGTTAACAACAGTGAAAATAATCCGTGAAAATATTCTTATTTAAACTACTGTTCACTTGATTACCCATATGAATTCTCTCGACGCAAGAAATTTATCATAATGTTTGGTCACAAAAAGAGCACTTTTCTGCAAATGTGGTGGAATATCAATCGTAAATCTTTAGGCAGCATGGAATGCAGTTTCTTTACCAGTTTTCTCTCCGTTTACAGGATAGAAACGCCTGGATAGAGTCGCACGGAAAAGGCGAAAGTTTTTTCATTTATTTCTCCCTTGGACTCGAAGTTGTTAAAAGGACAGCCGCTCCTCCAGCGAAAGGGAAGCGAGATGGTCAAAGTGTCTAGTCTATGACGCTGATGAACATGGTAGGTATAACACCAGTGACAGATCATTCTACTTCATAGCATCCAAAACCACAGTATGTTACAACAATCATGTCCCCAAATTATCTCTCTCTCTCTCTCTCTCTCTCTCTCTCTCTCTCTCTCTCTCTCTCCTCTTCTCTCTCTCTCTCTCTCTCTCTCTCTCTCTCTCTCTCTAAGCATCCCAGACCATCCAAGATTGGAAGATGCAAAATATACCGGAAGATGCACTAGCAACTTTCTGGTAGACATTAGAGGTGCCTCACACTGAGGGACCTGAGGCAACCCGAACAAGATGTAAGGTCTGTAAGGAAAGGTAATGTCTCTCTTTCTCTCTCCATATCCTGAGTATCTTGATCTTTCCCGATAAACCAATTTAAGGGAAGTAGCATATTCTATTGGCCACGCATGCGCAGATAAGTGTAAGCGTTATGCGCTGCCGAGCTAATTTTTAAATTTCAGTTATGTAAACTAGTTTTGGCCAAATTCACAATTCTTATAATGCTGTAAGAATTTCATTGTAAAAATTTGATGTTTCAACACAATAGTCCTCACTACTAAATTGCCATTGTTATGAAAAGTTGAAATAAACAGCTGTAAACTGTATTAGTATTGTAAAATTTCCGTGTGTGTGTGTGTGTGTGTGTATTTTAAAATTCTGTCACTGCTATTCCTATAGTATATAACATATCCCTAATACACTATACAAACAATTACCCTATTATATACCCAACGTAGCTAATTGGTTCATTACGCAATGTTTGTACTGCACTTTATTCATTCACACTTGGTATTTACTGATACAATCTTCCATACAATAATATCAAAACTATCGAACATACTACTCCAAATGATTTTCAGGCACTAGCAAGTTAAAAATAATGAAAATGGCACGGAACGGTACAACCAGTCTCTTGGTGGATTTCCCGGATAAAAACATTAGAAAAATTTTGTTCAACTTCTCTCCACATTCCTAATTCCTATTTAAATTATCAAATGCAGATGAAGAAACTGAGATCCAGCTGTAATAAGGCTAGAGTGCATAATGATCTTCAAGTTTGCCTTTTCTTAGGTATAGTAGTTTTTTTTAAATGTATATAATTTAATGAGTAATACGAAGTAATATATATATAATACATAATTCATATACATACATCGAGCTACAAATGTCCTTTAATATCTAATTCACTCTACCTCGGAATTAATATGTTTTCATATAGCTCGATGTATGTATATGAATCACGGTAATGTGATATGACTTATATTAATAGCTACGTGCTTTCATAAGCACTACAACACTACCGAGGTCGAGGTGGGTTAATGCTGGCTCCAAATCAGCGAATACCTGAGCGCGAAAGGTATTTGAGGGTGAGAGACGACATTAATTTATAGCCTCTTGCGGTGGTGGAGTGGGTAAAAGCTTCACCGACGTTCCTGGATTTGTATGGTGTCCTGGGTTCACGCCTGGGCACCGACAGTATTATTAACGCCTAATAAAATTCCCCTTCGGTTAAGCATGTATGAAAATATATTAATTCCGAGGTAGAGTGAATTAGATATTAAAGGACATTTGTAGCTCGATGTATGTATATGAATCACGGTAATGTGATATGACTTATATTAATGGCTACGTGCTGTCATAAGCACTACAACACTACCGAAGTCGAGGTGGGTTAATGCTGGCTCCAAATCAGCAAATACCTGAGCGCGAAAGGTATTTGAGGGTGAGAGACGGCATTAATTTATAGCCTCTTGCGGTGGTGGAATGGGTAAAAGCTTTACTGACGTTCCTGGATTTGTATGGTGTCCTGGGTTCGCGGCTGGGCGCCGACAGTATTATTATCGCCTAATAAAATTCCCCTTCGGTTAAGCATATATGAAAATATATTAATTCCGAGGTAGAGTGAATTAGATATTAAAGGACATTTGTAGCTCGATGTATATATATATATATATATATATATATATATATATATATTATATATTATAGGGGATTATATAATAATAATAATAATATAATATATATTAGATAGGGGAATGGGGTACCGGGGACGGGGACACTGGCTTTTTAAGTGACTAATTGGTAATTTTTTCGAATGAGCTCCTAGTGGCAGAGAGAGTAACTAAAAATGTAAATATTGAGACATTTTTGTTTTGGGGATCAACAGATTGAAACTTTTTTTCAAGCATTAGTTAATTTTTGGTGAGTAAAGTAAATTTTTTTCTTTTCACTTGTTTTACATTCAAGTGCTCAGTGTTTGTACTAGTAATCCCAATATACTTTGATCGGATATATGAAGGGATACAGATATGACAATTGGATAAATATTTGCCATGTGCTTATTGGCAAGGGCCTCTATTCATTTCATTGTCAAATTATCATAATGGGGCACAGTGGGACAAGAATCTTCGGGGCAGAGTGGGACAGTGTCCTACTGTGCTCCATGATTTTGAATCAATACGTTTACATTGTTTGTGTTAAAATCTTCTAACAATACTTGTAACCAACAATGACACGTATAATATTTTATATTGTATTGCTATTTGAACCTAAATGTAAGCTTTACCCATCAAAAAACTTGTTTACAGGACTACGTAATGCCAAGAAATATGAAAAGAAAAACAGACATTGGAACTCTTACTGAAAATTCTATGAAAGAAGCTGTTAAATTAGTATTAGATGGAACTAGCCAAAGAAAGGTAGCAGAAATAAGAGGAGTTGCACGAAATACTCTTCACAGGTAGCTTTCAGATTGAAATATTTGTATTTCATTTGTAGACAAATACATTGAAGCATCGGTAGACAATATTTTGAGGGTAAATATTTTAATAGATAACTCAGAGATCAAAGAGTAAATAAATAGGCCTATACATAGGATGTTTGAGAAAAAATATAACAAATAACTTTGAAAGATTAAAATACTTCATAAAGCGGAGAAAATTCTGAACAAATAGAAAAGTAGATATAAAAAACTTAGCAAAGTAGAGGTAGAATTAAGAATTTCTCTATACTGGAAATTTAAGTAAAATATGAAGGATTTTTTTTAGATTCCCATTACAACTAGTTCAGGAGCTTTAGTCAAAATATGGGTAATGCAAGAAAAAGTACATATATGGAGATTATTTGTTCTATCAATTTTTGAAGAGAAGAAGAATAAAAAGTCACTAAGAATCTCCCTTGAGCATTTTTAGAAATTTTTTGATATCCCCCATATTATTTTGCTCATTTTCTAAACTGGAACCGAGGAGTAAGACTAGTCTTGTATGATGGAGCTTGACTCTATGAAAAATTATTCCCTCAAAAGCCCATTTTGATTTGCACAGGCTCTCATAATTACTAATAGGCCTCTTGATACTATTACTACTATTAGGGATATCAGAAAGTCTTAAATTTTCCAAACTGCTCCAGGGGGATTCTTGGTGATTTGTTACTGTGTTATTCTACATCTCTTCAGGATATGATAGAGTAAATTTCAGCTCCGTAGTTTTTTTTCAAATCTAATTCTCCTGGACTAAATAGTTAAAATAGCTGAAAATATATAGGTCTAGGTTTCTCCAGATATGTCCGGAAAGGCAAAAATGCCAAAGGAGAGATTATTCAAATGCGACCGAATTATGAATGCTGGCCTGTGTTCACATCTGATGAAGAGGTGACTCTGAAAGATTACTTAATCACATCCTCTAAGATGAATTATGGCCTGTCAACAAAATCTACACGCCAATTTACTTACGAAATGGCATTATAAATGATAAAACTTTTCCACAATCATGGAATGTACTAAAAATGGCTGGGAAAGACTGGCTCTATGGATTTATGAAAAGACACCCTGATCTTTGTATTAGAAAACCAGAAGCCTGTAGCCTTTCAAGATCAACCTCTTTCAACAAACATAATTCTGATAACTTTTTTTGCGAAGCTTAGAGAAGTATATTGTGGATATGAATGTTTTGCAGATGGTTCTGGAGTTTACAGTCTGGACGAAACTACTACATGTACAGTCCAGAAACCACAAAAGGTCTTCGTAGAGAAAGGTTTCAGGCAATTTAATCAAACAACAAGCAGTGAAAAGGGCGCACATATTACAACATGTTGCATCATTAATGCATTAGGTACTAGCATCCCTCCTGCCATGGTGTTTCCTCGCACACACTTTAGATTCCATATGATCAATGAAGCTCCCTTTGGCACTCTTGGCTTAATAAACCTAACCGATTGGATGACAAATGAGCTCTTTGTACAAGTAATACAACATTTTATAAGACGCACCTGTTCATCAAAGGAAACCCCACCTTTTTTAGGTATGATAATCACAATTCACATCTATCCATTCAAGTGCTAAAATTATCAAAAGAGCATAGGATTACAATTTTCACTCTTCATCCACATTGTAGACATAAACTGCAACCTCTTGATGTTGGGATTTACTCATCATTTAAAGCTTATGACTACTCTGCCATGGAGTCACGCCTTTTACAAAACCCTGGTGTCTCAGTAACTATTTATAATGAGGCTGGAATAGTTAACATTGCTCACCAACGGTCCATGACTCCCTCAAACATTTTATCAGGATTCAGGAAAAGTGGAATATTTTCACTTGATTCTAATATATTTACTGAACATGATTTTGCTCCTAGCTCTGTCACAGATAGACCTACCAAAGGGAATGAAGTAACTGATACAAGACTTGAATTAGACGAAGGAGCTGGCCCCTCTGGAGAATCGGTACCTCCAAAAGCATTCTTAAGCCCTCAGTTATTCCGAGGATATCCAAAAGCTGATCCATGAAAAGACGAGGACGTAAGAAAGGTAGAAGTATGATTGCCACAGACACCCCAGAAAAAAGAACTACTGCAAACAGACAAAAAACTTCCCAAGACCAAGCTTTTTTTAAAACCAGTTACTTCATTCACTGATGAGGAACCTATTCTTTCTGATCATTCATCTGATCACGTACCTGAGGAGGGGAGTATGATAAATGATCCCCATACCTTAAAGTGCTGGAAAGGGAAACAAAATTCGGTGAATTTATATTAGTTGAATTTAGCGCTGCACCTAAGAAGTATTATCTTGAAATATTAATTTAAACTAAAGATCATACTGGAGATTTTGAGGTTTCTTACGTCAGGAAAAAAAAAACTCACAGTTTACGTATCCTCAAGCACCTGATAGCTTCTGTGGCTATTAAAGACATAATGTTGTACTGCCTGAACCAAAATCAAGTGGCAAAACAAAGAGGCAAAGTTCATACCTATATTTTGATGTTAATTTTGATCTAATAAATGTTTCTTGAACTGCGTCCCACTGTGGCCAATGGTCTGTCCCACTGTGCCCAGCTATGGGGCACTGTGGGACAATTTGAAAAGTTTTTTATTTTGTATTTGTTTTTATTTTGGGATTTCTCTACCCATGAAGAATTAATCATAGGGTGATGGACTCTTTACAGTTTGAGGTATATAGATTGATGCAGATTATGCAAAAGTTTCATTAAAATTTGATTGAAAATAAAATTTTGGCAATTAATTTAATTTTTTTCGTCCCTCTGTGCCCCACTCTCCCCTATATATATATATATATATATATATATATATATATATATATATATATATATATATATATATATACTATATATATATTATATATATATATACTATATATATATATATATATATATATATATATATATATATATATATGGGTCTCAATGGAATGTATACTGACAACAGCAGATAACTCTAATATTCTTTTTTTAATTATCTTACCCATAAGAGTAGATAACGGTGTTAAGACTTAGCTTTGAACGAAGGAAATTCGTCTTAAAATGCTATTGGAAGTATGAAAACACAGCTGAAGTCCAGAGAGTACAAATGAGCGTTTCATTCAGATCCACCTACGCGCGTAAATATCTCACGAATCATTATTAAGTTATTGGGACTGTGCCGAACGTACACAAGAACCGTTATGGAAGACCACGGACATCAACTAGCCCCCCGAAAGCAAGAAAGACTACTAGAACGTTTTCAGACAAGTCTGGCAAGCAAGCCTAGACGTGGGGAATTCGAGAGGTCCATCGCATTTGAAGGAGCTTGGAATGGAAACGTTATATCCCTACATTTGATTCATGCAATCAATGACGATGATCCAGACAGAAGACTAGAGTATTGCGGATGGAAAAACGCTGACTGCTCAGAAGATGCACATTTTCCTAAAAACAATTGTGTGGAGTGATGAGGCTACATTTAAATTAAATGGTTCAATTGACCGTCATAACTGCACTTGCTGGGGACTTGAATATCTTCATGTTATAGTGGAACAGTAAGTTGATTTATCAGGAGTTACAGTGCGGTGTGGCATTACATCAAGTGGATTGATTGGTCCATTCTTTCTTTATGCTACAGTGACAGGTCTCTTGTACTTGAACATTCCAGCAAGATCGAGCACCGCCTCACTACCATCTTAATGTGCAATCCTACCTTGCTGAGATTTTGCCAAACAGGTGGATTGGAAGAAGAGGCTGTTTAGAATACCCTCCTCGTTCACCGGACCTCACCCCTTTAGACTTTTTGTTATGGGGATACTTCAAAGATGAAGTGCACGCTACAAAACCTAACACAATGGTTGGACTGAAGGATGCCATTGAGCAGGAATGCACCCACATACCTAATAAAGTGTTCCTTGCTGTTATTAATTCTATTAGCTCCAGTGGTCGACAACCTTTACAAATCTGAATTGAAATTAATTCTGCTTGAAGTAAATAATTTAACTTGTATATATATGTATAAGTATGTATGTTATATATATATATATATATCATATATATATATATATATATATATATATATATATATATATGTGTGTGTGTGTGTGTGTGTGTGTGTATGTGTATGTATGTATGTATGTATGTATGTATGTATATACTTGGTGTATATATTTGGTGTTTAAATGCATTTCAGTTATGTCTGCAGATCATATTATTCTTGGAAAACCGTGTATACTAATCAATTTTTCCTTTACAGGTATTAAAAATGTGAATACACCATTAACACATCCTGCATATAGGTATATATTTACAAAAGAGATATGAAGAGAAAGACTATTACAAGCAAAAATAGTTTAATTCACTTTAAGAGAAAAATTTCCCGCTTTTTTATTCGTAAAGGTATGAAAATGATGATGATATATCATTAATAATAAAAAAAAATTCATAAACTTGTCCGGTAACTAAAGATAAAAAGAT
>NC_087202.1:59958076-59960576 GCF_015104395.2 Macrobrachium nipponense | reverse complement strand
TTTCAATCTAGGGAATGATTCGATGAAAGCGCGAAGGCGAAGTGTCGCTGAATAGCCTTGCACCCAAGTGCAAACGTGATCTCTCGTCATTCATTCATTAAGGATGCTGAGGGTGCGAGACAAGAGGTATATAGTTCCAGCTGTCCTTCGAATAATTTCCTCTTGCAGAAGCACACCGGGTTAACTTATTAATGCTGACCAAACAATAACGGTGTAACATAATACAAAACATTCAATAATGGATTTCTCGCATGAACTGAAGGAGAGATCTACTATTCCTGTCAAGAAAATAACATTAAAAAAATAAAAACTTAATATCACTATAACGTTATATAACAGTATTAAATGGGCTAATAGAGTTGAAAAAAAAAAAACTCTCCCTGTTCTACCTGTGTGACAACGCAGTCAAGCCTTACTGAAATACATAGTCGTTGGTGCGGTCAAGGTGGAATCGACGAGTTTCAGTTGTAACAGAGACATCTCACCAAAAACTACCAACACTCACAAACCCCCGCGTAGTTTATCATGCCAGCCATGATAAACTACGCCTGTCTACCTGAGTAGTGAATACATTTGGACGACGGTATATCAACTTCTACCGTGATAACTCTGAAATGGGATATAAACTGGTTCTTTCTCCTCCTCCATCACATTCTATAACTATAGTTATTAGTAAATATCAAAGTATATTTATGCCAACATTAAACTGTTTCTCCTTACAGGGAGTAGCTCCAGAGAAAAAAGAACACGACAACAATACCTGCCACACTCAAACTTCAAGCGTTTACCTTTTTCTTCTTCTGCTTCAATCGGCTCTCATCTATAAAAATTTTTCTTGGTAATCTGACTGTGACAAAAAACCAATACTTTTCTTCAGACTAATTTCACCATCATCCTCCCTTCCATGGCGTGGCATTCGAGTTCATTATTCATTTCACATACACTGCAATTATCTCCACATCACAAACACTTTCGCATGAAAAATAACACCCAAATTCTATAATCCATCACAGTTATGAAAATTACGCCAATTACGGTTTGATAATCCTCAGAAACTGGAAAAGGGCTTCAGTTTCTCGAATCTAGTGGAAAATTAGGGCATTCTAACTTTGTGGGACATTTGAACAAGTCTTCTTCTCTCTCTCTCTCTCTCTCTCTCTCTCTCTCTCTCTCTCTCTCTCTCTCTCTCTCTCTCTCTCTCAATTTGTTAATATTTTCAAGTTTCTGTAGTGTTTTATATATCTCAAGTAAACACAAAAAAGTTCTTTACTTACAATCATCCATCATTCCTGTTCATATTCTTAATTAATCTTAATATCAACATAATGTGTAAAAGCGATGATGAAAGGTATACAAGGAATACAACATGAGTTACAGATAGGCACAAAACAATATAAGAAGTAAATTCATCTACGTTCATCGGAGTTAATGTACACAATTATTTCACTTGAAGGAAACATACAAAACTATTTTTTAAGTGATGTTAAAAAACAACAACAACCAAATGCTTTGGGAATAAATCGGGTGAAGCAGGAAGCTGATTTAGTGCCAACAAACTTGTTTGGATTAAAGATACCAAAGGGTTTGGAATGAGGGGACCAGGATGCGAAGCGAGGAAGGTAAATGGGTTATAAAAGAAGCAGCTCTGAGTCCGGGAAATCAGGGAAGTTGTCATGAAGGAAGAAGTGAGGCGACTGAACCGAGGCTGCCGAGATTAAAACTGAAACAGTAATTTTATTATTATAGTAAGAAAGTATCATGAAATGTAGGCAGTTCGAATAAGATGTTATAAAAACTTAAAAGGAACAGACTACGAAAAACGAAAGAATCCTTCTTTCCCGTGGAAAGAGGAAACAACGCCATTCATGAACAAAACAAAACTTCTTCACTGCGACAAGACAAACATCACTGCAATCAAGGACAGAGCAGTAGTCCTCGACTAGAGCAAGGGAACAAATAAACAAAAACGTGACGAGAAAGAAAGAATACTGGGAACAAATGCAAAAAATAAACACGCCCAAAAACAAATAGTAGTGTGTTGGGCAATGCCGTTCCCTAAAAGAAGAGAAGAGTCAACACTTCATTCTTTTTCAGAAAATACAACCAAGGATTTGGTGACTTCACCACAGACTATATTATTTTCGATTTTATGCACCCAATAAATTTACTATATTTGGAACATTATTTCAATGATTTAGAATAAAGACAGTAAAAAATCTTTGTTAAAATATGAATTACCAATAACATTTAGTTATCGTTTATCGTTTAAGAGTCCCAAAATGAATGCAAAGATAAATCAATTATGGTAAATTATTTTCACCAAAAATTCACACTGCAGTCAATAAATTTTGCAATGAGCGGGGGAGAAGCACTATGTAAAGCAAGTGCCAGGGGAAAAATGTACTCCAGTCCAAATTAACGTGATGTGTATTTTATATATATATATATATATATATATATATATATATATATATATATATATATATATATATATATTTAT
>NC_087202.1:59930576-59955576 GCF_015104395.2 Macrobrachium nipponense | reverse complement strand
ACATTACCCATGTATAGCACGTTACTGAATTATACACAAACTCTGGAACTTATGTATTTTATGTAATATTATATATATATATATATATATATATATATATATATATATATATATATATATATATATATTTACACAAATACACACCCACACACACACACATATATACATATATATATATATATATATATATATTATATATATATATATATATATATATACGAATATATAATAATTTCACCTATCGTAACGTTCATCAGTAATACAAATTGAAAAAGCACGAGACTTAAAACACATCGAAGCTAAATGCCGACATTGAAATCCAGTTGATCTCAGATAACTAGTTTTCACAATGATTCCATCCATACTATGTGTTCTAATTAGTAACCGACTCCCATTAATCTTACTTTGATCCCTTACAATGTATTCAGGATATCTATAAGTGGGCTGATAACTTTGACCTCGAACATGTGACATAATATTTTGTATTACCTACTTATTAAACCACTTTCTTTACCAAGTATTCACGTGCACTTCCTGAATATATATATATATATATATATATATATATATATATATATATATATATATATATATATATATATTAGAGAAAGTATATTGAGCGAAACTTCGTAAGTAGTGAAGGATATAATGATGGAAATGTGACAAATATAAATATTTGGTGCTTGCGTGTGTGAAAAGCTCTGAAGCTAGAATCTTATTGAAAATTTAATGAAATCCATCCATTCTTAAATTGTCAAGCTTTATGGAGAAACTGAAATACTCTATGAGTTACGCAAAACGCCAAACACCTGTCTCGTTTCCCAAAATACGCAGTACATTTATAAGGATGTCCCTTGCAAAATAAAACATGCCAAGCATGGAGTGAATACGAAGCATCCATTTCCAGTCTGCCGATGTATTTCCAGTATTTTTCGATGAATGTTGTTTGGTATCATTAGTATACCTAAAGCCCTACATACTGGTGCGTACACTGGCCATGAAATAAAATCCAAGAACGTTATTTAAGAAGACTGAAAACACGACTTCCTCGTTATATATATATATATATATATATATGTATATATATATATATAAATAATATTTATATATATATTGTAAATATATTTATATAATTCATATATATATCATTCTATATTAGTATTATAATAAAAACATAGATATATTATAATACTAATATATATATGATAATATTATTATAAAATATATTATTATATAATATATCTATATATTGATAATATATATGGTACAGTAGGAAAACCCAAATGAACGAACTGGAAGAATGGATGGTGACTTCTGACAACGTAAAGCTTTTTTTTTTTTTTTTTTTTTTTTTTTTAAAGAGAGGGAGAAAAGTAGCCTTATTTACAAAGTGTTAAAGAGCTATCATAATGAGATATTCTTTGCAATTAGGCGAAATCACACTGCATAAGAACCAGACGTACCCTTTCGGAAAGGCTCCAAACTATCCCACACAGCCGCAAATGGTAGGTCCCGGTTTTCGTTCGAGGGTAATCGAGTGTCCTCACAATCCAGTCACTCAGCGTTATGAGACAATTACAGAACGTCTGTGTCAAGAAGCAACGAAAATCAGGAAGAGGACAACTTTTATATCCACGGCCAACGGTTTGTTAGTATTAGCTGGAATTGGCGAGAAATATTTAGCAGGGTAGATTGCATTTACAATGAAACAGAGGTAAAGGAGAAAAACAGTATAAAGCATTGGGTAAAGTATGTTCTATTGACATACAGTGGTTCATAACCCCGTCTGTCGCAATTCAAAATAAATTATTAGTTTAATTTTTTGCAGCTTTTCGTGGACGGACGATGAAAAGTGAGGAGTGAGGAGAGAGAGAGAGAGAGAGAGAGAGAGAGAGAGAGAGAGAGAGAGAGAGAGAGAATGCAAGCGATTGTCTGCACCTCGTAACCACTGAAGCAATGAGAGATCAGGTACTTCTCCCATAAATCATTATTCATGATCGTTCCCTCTCCTGTTGAAGTCCGTCTCTCTTGCTTGGTCTAGCCATAACAACTAATCGTGACAGACTGTGCCGATTATCCCAACCACATCGTCCATCATCTCCACCAACAGCAGCATCAACAAATTCTCTGTTGTCATTCCTCGAGACTTCAGTTCTCCGTGCCATGACTACGGGTAAACAGACTCCAATAACAGCTTCATCATCGAAGCCCGGCAAAGCAAGTGCTATTTGACCAAATCGGATTTACGAGAGAAACTGAATTAGCGCCATAAGAGTACTTTGGAAAAAATGAAGGATTGTGGTGCCTAAACAGGATGAAAACTATCCCTCTGACTGATGCAAAAGAAGCTGTGAATGAATAGCACTACCTCATGGGACAATTAAATAAAATGGCCTGACCTGATTCCGTTTACCGTATTAAAATTCATAAAACTAACTTAATTAAACATTTATCCAATATAAATGTCCTTGTAAAGTAAAACGAAAAGTATTAATTTTTCGTAATTCTTCAGAATCGAGGATGGCAATTTGTATTAACATTTGCCTAAGCCTCATCATAATTGGCTCAGATCATTCTCAAACAAGTACTTCTACACCAGAATCATTCACAGACAAATACTCCATGGATATTACTTTCCATAAAACGTTTTTTTTTTTTATTATCTCACAGTTCCAGGCTTTCCTTAGCCAGTTCTCATAAGATATCCACACGCTTTTGTCATATGAACATCGGAAATGTATCGTATCTTAATTTCACACATATTTTTTCTATTTTGCTATAAATCAGGTTTACTATCTAAATATCACTTGAAAATTACAGAATTCTCTCGGTAATAAGATTTGTATGGCCTTCACATCATTCTTTTTATAAAACTGTAGTAACTTTAGAAAAGTTTCGTTTCTAATTTCTTTTTCATAACCAGTTACTTTATTAAAGAATAATTTATGACATTAAGGAAAAATTGAAAAACTGGTTTCTGTCCTACGATGTAATTTAACAGAATTATGACAGGGCAGTTAAAGATCCAATGTTTTTAAAAGATGAATAAAAAATTCAGTCCATCAACAGTATGGTATAACTATTCCCCTTGCCCAAAATGCGCACATTTCTCGCAACTATATCTAAATGAAAAAAAAATGTCCATCATTCGTGTAAAAAAAAACCTATTAATTTCCATTCAAATAATTTTCCCAATATGTACTGAGCGTACATAATTCTGGGTATTATACGTCACTGAAATACAAGGTTAGAAAAAATATTAATTCTGCAGCAATAGAGTGAAATATCGTAAACTACTTCAAGGTTAACGGAGAATATATGAACCTAAACGATCTGGGAGTGATATTCCAAAAAGTTTGAGGAGAGGGCTTTTGATATTCATAATTTCGAAATGATGGATGTGAATATTCTACAGCTGTATCAGTTTCATTTAGAAGTAATATGAGGGACATGATAAAAGTCAATAACTGTAACAAAGAGCTCAACTCAAAAATCATAAAGAAAATTTTACTTTTAAGAGCGGCAGTTAAATCCATAAGCAAAAATATTTTCGAAAATAGAACCTTGTTTTCAATTGCATACAGATAACAAGCTTTCGTAGCGATTGGTTACGAAAAGTCTTATATTAAGGGAACCAAACTGTTCCTTGTGTTTCTTCTTCCTTCCACTATCTAAATTTTTATCTATTTATTTATTTATTTTATTTTATCATTTAGTATTACTTTTTTTGCTATCCTATTATGCCCTATTATTTTCGGCTCTTCCTTCCAGCCTTGGACAAGCTGAGTGGTTGGCTTGGCTAGCAGAATGCTTGACTTGACTTGCAGAGTGCTTGGCTTGAATTGGCTTGGTTTCGCTTGGCTAGCAGATTGCTTGGCTTGAATTGGCCTGGCTTGGTTAGCATAGTGCTTGGCTTGGCTAAGATGGGCTTGGCCAAGCAAACGACTGCTTGGCTTGGCTTGGTTTTGGCTTGTCTTCGGTAACGGAGTACTAAGCTTGGAGTGGCTTGGCTTTGTTAGCAGACTGCTTGTCTTGGCTTGTTGGCAGAGGACATGATTTGGCTTAGCCTGGCTAGCCGAGTGGTTAGCTTGGCTTGGCTTGCAGACCGTTTGGGTTGCTGATTGGTTGCCTTGGCTAGCTGTGTGCTTAGCTTGACTTGGATAGGAGATTGCTGGGTTTCTTTCTGTTTGTAACTTTAATGACCATCTACTGAAAATAAAAAAAAAATAAAAATGCGAACGTGCCAATTGTCAGCATATATCCATCCAGTTGTTTTGGGTTTCTAGACCTATCCCTTCCTTTGCACTACCACAAGAGTAAATGCTTGCGTTATTTCTGAACAGTTATTTAGTATGCATATATATATATATATATATATATATATATATATATCTATATATATATATATATATAAAAGTGTGTGTGTATCACATATTGCCACACGTGAAAAAATAGTACAGAAGGAAAAGTATATTATTTTTAACCTTTTGATAGTAGTATCTGTGATGGTATACTTCATTTTATAGTATAAAATAGTGTACTTACAGTGGCTGAAATCTTCACGAAAAACCCCATAATACAAGTGTGGCACTAACATACTTTTATCAGGGGATTTGAGTAGATTTATAGCTAGGGCAGAGTGACTGATTAATATCGTTAATAATGTTCGTTACCTTGTTGACAGTAGGCAAAGAACTGGTTGGGTTGGGAAAACCCTTTGAACCCGTTAGTCGAGCAGAAGACATGACATGGAAAATTAGATCATTCTATTGCACAATAAAATCTCATTTAGTAACATGACTCCCGACTACGATCGAGAATGAGAAGAAAAGTCATTTTACAAAATCTGGTGTGTCGTACATATGATGAATAATTAGGCATATGCAAACAAAAAAAAAAAAAAAAGACCAGATGCCAAAGATCGTATAAACTTTATTTTTATTACTACAGGTAACTCGGCTACCACAATAATTGCATTAAATATTCTGAATGTCATCACTTCCTCACACATAAATCTGCGTGACTACAAATAAAAGAAAAAAATCCAACTTTTGCAACAATTGCAAGACGTATTTGGTGCCGAGATAAAAATCCTTTGGTGATAAAATCCGGACGAGGAAACAGGAACACGCTAGGATACTGGCACTCGCCTACTACAAGGGCAGCAGAGTAAAGCCATCATCCTGAAATTGAATCCCCGCTCGAACAACTGGCAGATGCAGACCAATTCTTTTCTCCCTAAATTGTCTCGGAGACTTGGGAAGAGGGAAATGTTTAGACATTTCTTTTCAAACTAATGAGGTTTTCTGTCTGGAAAAAAAGAGAGAGTATTCCTGACGTTTTTCAGCTCCCGGGAAAAACATTATATTATATATACAAAATAATCCCTTGAACATGTTTAAGCACATAAGTCATAACTCATTTTGATTCCCTCTGTATCTCTCTTTGTGGAAATTCCATGAAAGCATAAAATACCGAAAGATTATTCTACCTCATAAAAGAACTTCCAATTTAGGATATACAACATTCAGTTTATTCTAATGATTTCTTCCGAAATTACCTGTCCCTACCAAAGCAACAGCTTTGGGAAAAGAGGTTCTAGAAAGAATGATGATAATTATTTGGTAAAACCATTTGCGATATCCCGCGAGACGCTGAGAATGAAGCTCCAGTTTCATGGAAATTTCATGTCGATGTTAATATTACTAAAAAGTAATATATGAAGTCGCGACATAATTACCATGTCATTGCCAGCATGTGCAGGTCAGGCAGATTTTCATGGCCCTTAGCTAAGTAAATAGGGCCTTATTTTTAGCAATGTTTATAACTGCAACATCATTAAGAAATTTATGATGCAAATGCCTATGAGACAGTCACCTTATTTCCAGTAAAGAAAATGGGATGGAAGAAGCCCTAGAGATCACACAGAAAGAAACGATATATCGTCTAGTTTGGACAATTTCGAAGAAATTTGATTTAAGAGACAACTTTGTGTGTGTGTGTGTGTGTGTGTGTGATTTGAATCATCTTACTGCCAGAGTTCCACAAAGCCACCTCATACGTTGAGAAAATACAGCAATTATTCATGTAAAACTTATAAAGAAAAAAGAAATTACATAATGGAGAAGTAATCATAACATTTCTAAACAGAAAAGGTCGACCAGGAGTCTCAAACAACAAGAAGTAAATTCTTTTCTAATTCCAGGTGCAGTTAGCAATAAATAAAGAACATTTTCAGCTGCAAATGCTGGAGTAATGGAGAGTACTATCCACTAATACGTAAAATAAACAGATAAACAAACATTATATATATATATTATTTATGCATATATATATATATATATATATATATATATATATATATATATATATATATATATATATATATATGTGTGTGTGTGTGTGTGTGTGTGTGTGTGCGTGTGCGCGTGTGTGTGTAGATATGTGTGCAAATTTGTGTGCTTATACGTATGTGAACGCGCAAATACATAGTTAAAAGTTAAACTCACACTATCGGGAAAAATCCACGAAGTTACATAGAAAAAAACAAATTTCAATGGCCACTGATAACCTTGCAAAGATTGTGAACGTCCAGAAACAGAAGTGGAATAACATTTTTCTTGACACCTATTGAAACAATGTCACAATGATAAGATACTATTACAATGTAGCTTAACTGGTCGTATCTCCCCAATTATTTTTTTTTATTTATTTATTTCTTGTACCCACTGCTTGTTACACAAGGAATCAAATCACAGACTAAGATATAAATGGACGTAATTCATTAATGGTAGCCGAACATTGACCTTATTATTAGCACTCCATAAATATCTCCCAATACCTATACCTGGCAAATCTGTAATAATGGAATAATGAAAGATAACGAATGCACATACCAATAGAGTTGGGAAAGTATGCTGCATGCGCTTATGTTTCCAATATTATTTTGTCTTTTACGTTAAAAATAAGAATTAAGCACAAACACTTTCGAACAGACCAGCACAAGCAAATGCTTTACAATGGAGCATTGTTGTGAGTCAACCAATACCAATTCCTCTACTTGATTGCTTGAGAGAGAGAGAGAGAGAGAGAGAGAGAGAGAGAGAGAGATAGAGAGAGCGAGAGAGAGAGAGAGAGAGAGAGAGACCGTATGTCTAGGTTTGGTCAAATGGGAATGGACTAAGAACCTAATCAAGAAACTGAACTTGTCCCGTCGCTGTCTATCAAACGTTTCCTAAAACGTCACTCTGGACGCTGGAAGTTCGACGACGAAAACAGTTTGAGGTTCTTGAGATTGTGATGTAGAACTTTTATCTTTCATCCTGAATGTCTCAAGGCCCATATTAATGGTCGTAAAGTGATCTCTATATATTTAAGCAGCTAATGCCAAAGAAAGCATTGTGGTTCTTAATACTTAACACTAATAACTACCAGGATTCTTGGAAACAGCACTGTAGAAAGAATCCATGGATGCTGGTTATGGCCATAAAATGACTTGGCAGTAACAATGAAATCTACAAATTTTTATTTATTACATATAATCCCACTCGCCATTTACTTTCTGACCCTTTCTGCATATAAGGATAAAGAATTAGCCTTCTCTTCTTAATCCACGTCGCTTTCTAAAAGATTTTTAGTCGTAAAAGAAAACTATCTTGTGTGTCGGCTTTTTTTGTCAGTCTGAACTTTTTCTGTCCGCCTTCAGATCTTAAAAACTACTGAGTCTAGAGGGCTGCAAATTGGTATGTTGATCATCCATCTTCCAATCATCAAACATGCAAATTGAAGCCTCAGTATTTTTAGTTTATTTAAGGTTAAAGTTAGTCATAGTCGTGCATCCGACAACGATATAGGCCACGCCACCACCGGGACGTGGTTAAATATTCATGGGACGAGGCTCATACACCATTATACCCAGACCTACGAAAGATAGATCTATTTTTCATGGCCTGCATTATACGATTTACAGAAAACTCGTTCCTTCTTCCCTCTACTTGTTAATAATAATTAATAATAATATAATAACAGCAACAAAAACCTGGAAATGAATAACAATAACTGTTATCATTTGAAATAAACAGCCAAGTAGAAAGTAAGACTGCCAATTGAAAATTTCCTGTTCGTATGACAACCAAAGACTTACAAAACCCTGCCCTTACACTTTATATCGCTTTCATGGTAAAATAACATCAAGATTATAGAATACACGATGAGGCACAATGCAATTTGGCCTTTACGAGTTTCCTATGTTAAACTCTGCTGCGTTCTTTTTTTAAATACCGAAAGGAAGAGGGTTTAAAAAGACATTTTGTGGACAGGTCGTCATTCAGAAAAACGTAACACATTATTTAACTCTGGAATAGGAAGCTGAGAATAAAAGAATTTCCTTCACAAAAACATACTTACAAATCAAGTCAGGTATAATCAGATATTGGAAAATTTCGCCTCTAAGACGTTTGCCAGAACTCATGAAAGTTCACTGATAATATAAAAAGCTCTACCAAGGAGGTTGTAAACCAAGACCAGAAAGAGACAGACCAAAAATTTTTCTAGCTCCCAAGTCACGTCGTGCAGCGTCTCCACGTCTTAGATTAATATTTTTCTTCGTAATTTTCTTCTCGCATTATTTCTTCAAATTTCTTATAGGCAGAGGAGGCAGGGATTCGATGCAACCAATTGAACATGTCTTGAAAAATGAGTGAGACAAAAAATTTGTGCAGTTATATAAAAATCCTCGCTAGATGCATCGCCATCGGTTGGAGAGAGAAAGAGAGAGTGATGAGGATCAGTCGTTACTGCCAAACATATTCTTCGTAAAATCTGTTGCATTTTGAGAGAGAGAGAGAGAGAGAGAGAGAGAGAGAGAGAGAGAGAGAGAGAGAGAGAGAGAGAGAGAGAGAGAATGGTTGCAATACTGTTGCTTTTAATCATTTGTGACAAAAACGAGAAATTACCAGTCCATGGAATTGGTGCAACGAAATAATTTTATTTTTGAGGTATATATTCAGTGCGCAAATGGAAACGGTAGGCGCTTTCGTACCTAACAAAGAATTGTTAACTAGGTGACAGCAAATATTCTAAATAATTTTGCAGTTAGTGTATTTTGTTGGGTAAACACCATTTACACGAATCCGCATACAGAAAACAGTTGACCACGACTTGAGCGATCCAGGAATTTTGAAATGACCAAACGCTATTGCATTTTCTCATCCTGTGGAAAGTCATAAAGCAAAGAAGAGTCAGTCCAGCCGATTCTAGTCCTTATTTCCTAAAGCTGACACGCCGCCCGCCCCTTACAACCTTTTCCCAAAAGATGAGGCAAGGCTAAGTCCCTCTTACAAAGTTGAAGAGGGCATCTATTACAATGGTGTCTCATAATACTGCATTAATGATGTGCATAAACCATTCAGCTGCCTTCCAGCTGATATGATCGATGAACCAGATTGTGAGATGAAACTACCGCCAGGAAGGAAAGGAAGTCTGGAGTCGGGAAATAATGGCTTGGATCAGGGTTACGCAAGTGTAAGATGGTGCTATTGAAGTATGAAGTTTCTTTGAGAGAGAGAGAGAGAGAGAGAGAGAGAGAGAGAGAGAGAGAGAGAGAGAGAGAGATTGCAACCTAGGCTCGCTGGTGGACACACATACACAAATGCACAATGCAGTCTACTTGAGGCAAGACCCCATTTCCACAGACCAGTAATGCTGAACCTTCCAGCTCTACAAGACGTAACAATAAAGATACTGAAACCAATTTATGAACATTGTACTTGATGCAACTTCTAACAAAAAATAAATAAGTAACATTTACTCTTTAATTCCAAAGTTGCGCAATTTTGAGGGAAAAACTTACAATAATGATTCATAACCAGCAATACACAAAACACATAAATATAGAATATATAGAGATAATAACTACAAGTAAACTAGAATTAACTGTACAAATGAATTAAAACTATACATTTCTTCGCTGAAGCAACAGAATATTTTCCCGAGGAACCTGTGTGAAGGGAATTAGTTAGGTAAATTATTCAAGAAACGAATGGTTGCCATAGTGTCGCATTAAAGTAAGACCTGGTTTTGTTCTTACTCAACATAAGAGCGGAAATATCACGTAGACCAAAATTCCCTCTATTAGGAAACTGCGAAATAAATAGGGAGGATCCAACAGTAACTGTCCCTGAAAATGTGGCACGACCTCCAATGGAACAAAGCAAAAAAAATCGACTCATACCATCAGATTTTCCCATAAATAACTAAGAAGAAGAATAACACGGTCCTGAATAATATTCATTAGGCGTTAATTTTTTATATCGTAATTTAAACACATACGCAAATACATACGCGCGCATGTTTGGATGTGCGCGATTGTATCAGAGAAAGTGTATTCGTTACGATATCAAACATTGACGCCTAATGAATATTATTCAGAACCGTTTTATTCTTTTTCTTGATTGTTTGTAAGAAAATCCTTAACGAGACGATGAAAAACAATTTCATCTCTCGCCAAGGGTAGAAAATTAACATATGCTGATTTTTCAAAAAATTATTAGCTTTGTGGTGAAAAATTGTTTTTCCAGGAACACTCTTATTATTAGTTTCTAATATTTTTAGTCTCACGTAAAGTCTAATAATAAATATTGTATGATGAAAATAACTCCATTGCGTGATTACAACAAAAATCTAACTAACACTTCTTAAAAGGTGATAATAAACCATCGTTAACTTGTCACAATAAAAAAACATTTAGGGAAATTTCATTTTTCTATTATTTGGTAAGGTTTATTAATTCCCTTCGACACTCGTCTGTAATATTAATTTAAGTAATTATTTTACGTACACTCTAAACTCTGAACAAGAATATGAATAGGAAAATAAACTGGTCTATATATGGATATGGAACACAAGAAAAACCAACAGATGAAGACAAAAGCAACCGAACAGTCACACACGTGTTTAACATAACCTTTCCATAATGCACAAAGCCTTTCACTAAGAACAAATATGAGACCTTACCTTACAGACCTTACATCTTGTTCGGGTTGCACCAGGTCCCTCAGTGTGAGGCACCTCTAATGTCTACCAGAGAGTTGCTAGTACATCTCCCGGTATATTTTGGATCTTTCAAACTTGGATGGTCTGGGATGCAGCTTAGATATTTGTCGAGCTTATTCTTAAACACATCTACGCTCACTCCTGATATATTCCTCAGATGAGCTGGCAACGCATTGAATAGACGCTGCATTATCGATGCTGGTGCGTAGTGGATTAATGTCCTGTGTGCTTTCCTTATTTTTCCAGGTATAGTTTTGGGCACTATTAATCTACCTCTGCTTGCTCTTTCTGATATGTTTAGCTCCACGATGTTTTCGGCTATTCTTTCTATCTGTTTCCATGCCTGAATTATCATGTAGCGTTCTCTTCTCCTTTCTAGACTATATAATTTTAAGGATTGTAGTCAAGATCCTTAATTTCTTCTATTCTAGCTGTAAAGGACTTTTGTACACTTTTTATTTGTGCAATATCCTTTTGATAGTGTGGGTACCATATCATATTGCAATATTCAAGTGGACTACAAACATATGTTTTATAAAGCATAATCATGTGTTCAGCTTTTCTTGTTTTGAAGTGCCGTAACAACATTCCCATTTTTGCTTTACATTTTGCCAATTGAATTGCTATTTGATCATTGCATACATGTCCCTATTCATCATCACACTAAGGTCTTTAACTGCTTCCTTATTTGTGATTGTCTCATTATTAGGTCCTCTATATGCATATAGCTTTCCTTCTCTGTCTCCATAATTTATTGATTCAAATTTATCACAGTTAAATACTATCCTATTTACCTCTGCCCAATCATATACTTTGTTAAAGTCTCTTTGTAGAGCGTTCCTATCTTCATCACAAGTAATTTCTCTACTTATTCTTGTGTCATCTGCGAAACTACTCACTACCGAATCCTTAACATTACTGTCTATGTCTGCAATCATAATAACAAATAGTAATGCAGCTAACACCGTACATTGTGGCACACCGGATATTACCTTAGCTTCATCCGATTTCTCATCGTTTGCAATAACTATCTGTTTTCTGTTGTGTATAAATTCTTTTAACCATCTTCCTACTTTATCCACTATATTATGTTTTCTAATTTTCTTCACTAATATATTATGATCTACCTTGTCAAAAGCTTTTTGCAAAGTCTAGATAAACCACATCTGTTTCATTTCTGCTTTTCATATTTTTGTATATGTTCTCACGGTGGACTAACAGTTGGGTTTCTGTACTTTTTCCGGGTACGAAACCATGTTGTCGTATATTAAACAAATTATTTTTTATTAAATGTTTCATAATATTTTTCTTCATTACCCTTTCATACACTTTCATAATATGTGATATTAGACTCACAGGCCTATAATTACTTGCCTCTAGTCTTGATTCACTTTTGAAAGTAGGGGTAATATATGCTAATTTGTGCTCTTCATAAATCTTGCCTGTATCTACACTTTGTCTTAATAATATTGCAAGTGGCTTTGCAATAGAATGAACTACTTTCTTCAGCAAAATAGCAGGGACACCATCAGGCCCTGCTGCAGCTCCATTTTTAATTTTATTAATAGCCTGCACAATATCAGCTTCATTAATATCTATGTCTGCTAAATATCCACTATTTACTTCTATATCATTCTCTTCATTATCAATTCTAGGGGTGAATTCTCTCTTATATTGTTCTGCCGATATGTTGCATATTTCCTTTTTTTCATTCGTTAATCTCCCTTCAATTCTCAGAGGGCCTATTTCTATTCTTCTTTTATTCATCTTTTTCGCATACAAGTACAATAGTTTGGGGTTTTGCTTGATATTTACTAGGGTTTTTTCTTCCAAGTCCCGTTTTTCATTTTCTTTTGATTGTATAATCTTTTGTTCTGCATTTTCTATCTTACTTTTTAGTTCGATCACTTTCCATGCATTATTTTCTTTTGCAAGACCTTTTTTCCACTTTCTGATTTTCTGGAACAAGATCCTTTCGTCTCGTGGTATGCATGACTGATGTCTACTTTTCTTATTCGGTATATAGTTATACACTATTTTCTCTAATATTTTGTATAATATCTCCGTATTTACCTTTATATCATCACTTACGAAAATGTTATCCCAATCTGTTTAATTCTTCATTTACTTCTGACCATTTTATATTTTTACTGTAGAAATTGTATTTTCCATATCCTTCCCAATTTTTCATTTCTTGTTTAACTCTGTTTTCACTTGCTTTGGAATGGACTGTTAATTCTATGACATAATGGTCTGAGATACTCGCATTATAAACTATTATTTCTTTAACATAATTCACCCCGTTCACAAATACTAGGTCTAAAGTATTTTCCTTTTTTGTTGGCAGGTGATTTATTTGTTGAATGTTGTATTCTAGTAGCATATCTAATAGATTTTCAAATTGCCTCTTATCTTCTGCACTACTATTACTCTCTTTTTTATATGTATAAATACAACCACAATCTCCTATTCGTTCTCTCCAGTCTACGAAAGGAAAGTTAAAGTCTCCGTATAGGAGAATAGTCCTGAGAGAGAGAGGGCGAGAGTAGACGAAGAGAAGAGAGAGAGAGAGAGAGAGAGAGAGAGAGAGAGAGAGATTACCTGGAATCTGATGATCATTATTTTGCAAATCTCAAATATTATATTTGCTCGGAAGTCATGCCTCATTTCATGATGCCATTTGGAATGAAATCTAGACATCCTTACAGTAAAACTGACCAGAGGTAGAGACATGTTTTGTGTCTTCATATTTTGTAGTAATTTCACCTACAGCTTTAATCATCAGTTTTAGGAGGCAGATATCAGTAATAAAGTGTTGATAAATCAAACTCACTGTCATTCATATTCCATAAAGATATCAAGTGGAAAGGATGGGTAACAGATATGACATTAAAAAGAAAATTTACGGTTGAAGAAAAAACAAGTAAAATATGCGCCGAAGTTTCTTCGGCGCAATCGAGTTTTCTGTACAGCGTATAATGCTGTATGAAACTCTCACCCACGGCCCATGAAACTCTCAGCCGACTGTGGTGGTCTGTGTTGTTGCGATGCCAGACGCACTATTATGGCTAAATTTAACGGTAAGTAAAATAGAAACTACTGAATCTAGACGGCTGCATTTTGGTTTGTTTATTGGCTAGAGGGTGGATGATCAACATAACACTTTGCAGCCCTCTAGCATCAGTGCTTATAAGATCTGAGGGCGTATAAAAAAGTGTGGACAAAAGTGCGGACTGGGAGACTAAGCCATCTCGATAGTTTTCTTTCACAAAAAGCCAAAAAAAAGCAAAGAAAGATGTCACTGTTTTGGAGACTTTTGACTTCAACCCATGATGGAGAATACATGCGACAAGCTGCCTGTGAAGGAGGAGGAGGAGGAGGAGGAGGAAGGTGGAATGAAGGGGAGCGCCCACATGAAGGATCAGGTCATCCGTCAAGAGCGAATAAAAAGACCGTTACACCTTCCAGATGGATCATCTCCCGATGACTGAAAGCGACCAAGTCTGGTGAACTTCTCCCCTTATTAAGACACCTTTTCATTGCGCAAATGCATATCTTTCTGCATACTCCCCCCCAAACCCCCTTCCGCATCTGCCATTTCGGGAAAAGCTACTATTGCAAAACCAGTCTTTGACTTATTCTCATATTAATGACCTGCGTACAAATGCGCCTGATAAAGGGAATAATGTAAAAATATCATTTTTTTTAATTTCTTTAGCACAGAAATTATCTTCGGTCACTAAATGCTTCTCACGAAGTAATCAGGGTTGACGAGGACTGACTTGTTCTACTCGCAGTTTACATTGATTAATTCATCATGACGACTATTTAATAATCACTACGTCTGGAAGTGATATCAACATACATATATATATATATATATATATATATATATATATATATATATATATATATATATATATATATATATATATATATATATATATCTGTGTGTGTGTGTGTAGTTTCGAAAATTATTGCTACTCCACTGTCAAAAGATATTATTTGCTTTATACAGCGAACGGAAGCCCCGTAGAAGCTGTGGGTGAAATATGTCATTATTCTTATTTCAAGTTTGTGGGTCTTCAATTTTACACAGAAATTCGTTGTATATAACAAAAACAACAACGACTAAAGCGAGCGTTCCCGTATAAAAATCTTTCCTCTTTATTAAGTATTCTACACTTGAATTCTGTACAAGAAAAATCAAATGATCACTGCGTTGTCGCCGAAATTTGAAACGGACACCGAGAACCTGGTACCAGTATAAATATACCACAACGCAGACTGACAAATCAGCAGGTTAAGATTACAAACGAATGAATCCAAATAAACAAACTACTACAAGCATCTATCAAGAACAACCTTTATGGTGTTTGAAATCGAGCGACTATATGGTATTAACAAGTGCACACAAAAACGCTAAATAGAAAAAACCTGTTCCCTTAATCATGGTATTTCGTTTAAATCACAGCATTGTTTTGAAACTTATTATATTGAAATGAAAACCCTGCTATATAATGGAACGCTTCATTGCAGAAACGAATAAATTAACATACTAATGAATTTCAATTCAGACTCTGTACCCCTGCAAAAGTTATACACTGAGAACTGTAAGTAACACAATCACATACTATAATCAAGGTGAATGAATATCACGCGCCCTTTGAAATTAACACCCTTAGCCAAAAATACTTCAAAACGAGACAATCATATACAGATGAAAATACAATTTCCAAGCAGGAGTAAATGCTAATAACAAAATCTAATATTCTAAAGACATAGTCTTAAAAAAAAATTCAATTTTAACGCTTTCCTCTGATGCAATAAAAATATTATTTTCCTTTGAGAGACGTTATGCCAAGAGTAGAAGTGACTATGATCATTATTTATAAGACGTACGGTACGATTTCCGTTAAAGCTCTCGATAAGCCTTCGCAGTAAACTGCAGTAAGTAAAAAAAACTGTCATTTAGAAACGCTGCACATAAGGTTGATTCCCGTGTATTTTCATAGATCATTCCTTTCGCCACAGCCCTTCCCGGCCTTTGCATCGTATTTAGTTCTCTCGACCCTTAAAGAAACCATCTAGTTTCCCCGCCCTTAGAAACCCCTTAAAAAAACCGAAAATGAGTAGTCTCCTCTGTACGAAGAGAAAAGTGAAACTAATCTGAAGTTACAAGTTCGTTCCAAATGTGAAGGAAGAAGGTAGTAGGAGAAGAGAGGAAATGAAGGTGAAGATGACACGCGAGGAAAGAGCTGATAGAAAGGAAGGTCATAATATTTAACGGTGAAGAAACAGGTAACAGAGTTTAATTGCAGATTCAACAAACGAACACCACGAATGTAATTAAATGCCCGGTCAATCTGTTTGCAAGATTCTGTAATCGTCATAACGACGTTTCGAGACTTAACACATTTTCAGGAGATTGACTCGATCTTTATGTTAACCTGCTGTGCGCCGGTCTGTGAATATTTCTGATAAGGGAGTTGGAAATCAGCATCTTTAAGAAGTATTTAATTTCCAACAATCAATGATGCATGTTGTATCAGAGGCATTGCAGGCATCTGCTCTCGTTGAACATTCCCAATGAGAGAGAGAGAGAGAGAGAGAGAGAGGAGGGAGAGAAGAGCGAGAGAGAGAGAGAGAGAGAGAAGAGAGAGAGAGAGAGAGAGAGAGATATTCATATTGTTAAGAGTATTCAAGGAAACCCCCTAGATTAACTGGACCACAACATTTGAATTACTGCAATCATTTTCCGTACGGTACTAGAATTACGATCCCAAACCCAAATTATGATTATAAAAAAGGCTACGGCACAAGGAAACAGAAACAAGTTATCAAGTAGAGCAGCTTTTATCCCACAAGACACGGACAATGAAACTGGCATCATTTTGTTCATTGCACGTGGAATATACCTGTTAAATCAAGTTATTCAGCAAACGATAATTTTCTATTTAACCTCCTCAGAATTCACATATAACATCCAACTTTTTTCAGAAATATATAACCAGTATGTATACGAACCTTGCAGATGGAAAACGTTCCCTCTTAGCTGCTATAGATATGAAAATGTTTTGAAAATACGTTGACCAGCATCTACTTCCTTGACGGTGTTAAATCTTATTCTAAATATGCTCAGCACTGGAAGACATAAATGTTTCAAATGTGAAATGTTTGAGTATGACGAACATGTTACCAACAAGTCCTTTTCATTAACAATGCCCCTGAAAGGTATTACGAAATAAAACGTATCACAGAATGCTAAACGGGTATTGCGCCAGATTTAGCGTTCTCGTTCAAAGGCCAGAAACTCTAGGATTTAAAATGAATTACTCGAGAGTATTCCTTTCTTGAACGGTGTTCCAATGCAACGCAAAATAAACACCTGACAGTCACCTGGCTCTGTCCATTCTCGTCCCAAGGATTGTTTAGATACTTTGGCACATTTTAAACAACAGCTATTTCAAGAGTACAAAATTTAATGCTTGTCAAGTCCTTTTTTGCTATTATTTCTAACAATATTATTTTCATTATCATTATGAAAAACAATATACCTGATCTATCAGTTAAAACACATCATCTACCTGCAGTTGTCTTATACCAATTCAATATATAATTGAAATTCATAAATTTCACCAAAGTCTGCACATCCGACAGATGATCAACAGCTCACTGCATCGTGAATTTACTAAGTATCAAGAGCCCTTTGAGGCCCATCCGTAGAAATTGTGAATGTGAAATCCTATATTCCCCAAAAAACATCATAAAAATTTTCGCTATAGGCTAACTATATTTCTGTAATAATACTTCCGCCATCAACTAATAAAATGGGAAACAAAATAAGGCACAGCATATACACAATTTTGTCAAATCACATTGCCTAGCTCTTGACTTTCTCATGTCACAATCATGTTGTGCAATTTTCCTGCCCTCCAAGTCTTGGAATGATGACAACAGAATAAGAGGAAAATTGGAGCCACGACACGAGAAGGAAATTGCTTACATGTATGTACGTATGTATTCACAAACACACACACACACAAATTATATATATATATATATATAATATATATATATATATATATATATATATATGTGTGTGTGTGTGTGTGTGTGTGTGTGCGTGTGTGTGTGTGTTTGCTTTTAGGGCAAAATTTTCTTGTAAGCATATTTCGTTGAGTTTGATGGCTTTTTGGTTGTCGATCAACTTTTTATTAGTTTCACAGACTTTCTAAATCTCACAATCTAGAAAAGAATACTATGGTGGTATGAAATCACTGACACTAGATGGGATGGGTGGGGTGTGAAACCTAAAAATGATTTTAGTGTTCAATCCACAGTTTTTAAGGTCGCTGAGATGAAAAGTGACACTTCTGATGGCCTTCGAGTCCCAACCCTTCTCATCGCCCCACCTTCCTATTGAGGCTGAACTTGGACTTGAAGAGTATCAAGATTGTAACTATTCATCTCAACAACCTCAAAAACTATGGATTAGATGTCGATGTCTGTAATATTTACTTCTCGGCCCCTTCCAACCCCCTTTATTACAACCACCCGCACCCCTTCTGGACTGAACTTTGACTTGAAAGGTATTAGGAGTGTCACTATTTTTCTCAGCGACCTTAAAAACTATGGATTAGACGTTAACATCTCTTGTTTTTGGTAATTTGTACATTTCACCCCCTTGCCATACCCCCTTTTCCCAACCAATGTTCCATTTTAATTTTGTTTTCACCATGACCTTAGCCGGTTTGATATAGACTTATATTTGAAATCTCACCGAAATCGGTCAAGAAATGTTTATTTATATAGCGTTCATACAAACTTAACTCGCTCTGCCTTTGAGGTCATGGTGAACATTAATTCTCCCGTGTTGTAAGGTCTCTGTCTGCATATACCACGTCGCAGACCTTGTAGTTATAATTTGTGTACTTGGGTTTCTCTTATTTACTACCAAAGAATATTTCCTTGAACTTTGCAGTATTAAACCTCGCAAATAGAAGAGCAAGGTTGTTAGAATTGATTGCACAATCTAACAATACGTGGTACTTGGTAAAATCTGGGAGGATGTGAATGTGCATCGAGTTAATTCAATAATAATGACAAAGATTGATGCTAAGACCTGGATTAATAAATATGATATATTTTAAGTTTCATCCAACAATTTGATATGCAAGCCAGCTATTGAAGATCGAATCGGGGAAGAATGTTCCAAACATAGCAGAGGAAATCCAACAAATGAATTTCCTCAGGATAGGTAGCACTCCAGAATCTTGGAAGACTCTCAGTATACCATTTTATTTGCACCGTTAAAGAACAGATAGGATAGATTGGTTTATCTCAAGTGAAGTTACAATGAAGAATGATATGCGAATTTTTTTTAAATTTCTCGTAGTCGAAGGTATACATTTTCTAGAATGTAATCTGTGTCCTACGCCTATAACAATCTTATTTTGAGTTTTGTTATTGTCATGCTCACCATAAGAAAATTCAGCACTGGAGTACGTGTTGGGATCGTAAAATGAGTATCGCTCAATAGTTTCTGAAACACCTGAGTAGAGGGTTATTTAACTATAGGAAAGACAGTTATATAATGGACCAGTTGATGTAACAGTTTTATACATTTCCTCTGTCAGATTCTCCTCTAATGTTCATATTTCATGGCTGCCTGCCTTCATTAGGAAGTCTTGGAAAACATGTCATTGTTACATTGAGTTATAAAACAGAATGTTATGTAATAATTAAAGAACGTCATGCATCATAATTGTGAAAGAACATCCAGCACCAAAATATGTTATTCGAAAATAGAATGTATTTCTCGGAGACAATTGATGTCGGCCAACGAGGAGTTGATATTTCTATTTCTGTTGCAACAATCAGAGTGCAGCAGAACTCCACGTGGAGAAAATATAATACCGGACGAGGTCGGATGACAGATCATTTTGTACGTAACAGACTTAATCCAGTTAAGAGCCGGAGATATTATTTTCATGGAGCTTTTATGGGACACTTTCAACTGGAATTTTCCAGTTCAGACGTGTAATGATTTCGCAGATGATAAAAGTGTTTTTGCACTTGCAATTATTTGGTTTATATTTAGAGAAAATTATTCGCGTAAGCAGTAATAATCAAAAGTTAACAGTAAAAAATGAGATTGTCCATCTCAATCCTTCAACCCTGGTCGCTTTCAGTCATGAGGGCTGATCCCCGAAGCTGTTAATTGATTTAGTACAATCTAATTAACTTTAAATTTAAGCATGTCTCTTTAAATTCGTTTCACTTGCATCTTTAAGGAATATAAAGGATAATGGATTGTACTGCATTAACCTCTCCTAGAAAGCTAATATCCTTGTCGTAATCTTCAGGGTAAAGTCCCAGGTCATCTAACAACTTATAGTACCAGCTTATTCACTAAATTGTGCTAATCTCTCTCTCTCTCTCTCTCTCTCTCTCTCTCTCTCTCTCTCTCTCTCTCTCTCTCTCTCTCACGATCTTAGGGTTAGTGGATAGATACGTATGAGGTGGCTCAAAACTCTTGTCATTAACAGATATGTTTTAGCTGAGAATCGTTACTTAATAGTTTTCGAAATCTCAGTAGCTCACTTGTTGCTTCCTGTCATCTCCTTCTCCCCTTCCGTGATATTGGTTTCGATCGAAATCGGAAAAATAAATTTGATAATCAAATTAAGTTCCTGTTTAGTAAGGTGGGTTTAACCTCTTGTTCTGTTGGGTTGGCATTTCATATGGATATGTACACCCACATTCGCAGCCACTGATGTAAGTATAATTCACGAAGTCATTTTATTACGTCTCTGAACATCTCAATCTCATGATTCGTCAGGCAAGTCTGAATTCGTTGGAACCTCTTATTGTAGCGCACTGATAGATTTTCCTCTTTGTCCTTTTTTATCCCTATTCCTTTATCAGCTTTGGCCTTTTAGTATCAATCTCATGAATCCATAATCTTTGAAGCCTACGCCTGCTCCTTCCACCGCCTCAGCCAAGCAACACCGATATTTCAGCAGGAGTGTTTGCGTCCATCCTAGCCCAGGTGAGCTTGATTCTGACTTTCTGACTCAGTCAGTAGGAACGGAGCTGATTCAAAATGAATCGAGTCATATGACTCATCTTGACTTGACTCGACTCGGCTCGACATGCTTGGTGTAAACGCAGCATTAGGCAGCATATGCCGATACCACCTCCATGGAGCATCTGCTAAGTGCTTGCCAACAGGTCAGCTTCCCTGCAGAAATGATGGTAACGGTTGATTGCAACGACAAAAACGTCAGTGTCAGGTGACTGAATGTAGACTTCTGTTGCTCCTTTTTGAACAGCATCCAGACTGTGCAGGATCAGTCTCATGTCCAATTCTTATTGGGAGCTGAAGACATGTTGAACATCCATTTAGTTTGAGAGGACCTCTTGCCGCAAAGCACTATGAAGACCTTGGGCTTTACCTCAAAGTGGTGAGCTTTTTTTTGCAATATAAGCTGTCAGTTCATCATTGACTGTGGTACTGGATAGGAGCTGCTTTGCTGACACCTTGCTAATTAGTGTTTTGCTTGTGATGTGATAAGCCGTTGCTGGCTTACCACTGAGGTCTCTCCATGTGGCCTCTTGCAGTGAAGTGGGAAGATCATAATGGTCAAAGATTAGATGGAGCTCATCATATTCTCTGCACTTGCTGTCTTGTCTAGCTATGAAGTGGTCAGCCCATTGAGCACATGTCTTCACCCTAGGTGGCTTACCCATTGCCTAGGCAATTGCCATTCAATCAAGGGAGCAATGTCATCCTCTGCTGTAGCTCAACACTAATTTTGTTTGGCAGGTCCTCAAGTACAGCCATCAGCCTGCTTTTGTCTGTGCATGGTAGGAGCTTACCACTCACTGCGAACAAGGCTTGTGGGAGGGACGTGAACTCATGCTGGCCAGTGCTTGCCTTGTGGTTCATCTCAGGGCGTCAGCGTGCAACAATCAACATGCAGGCAAATAGTGATCTGTCGTCCTTGAGCTCCACTACCTGATCAACCACTTTGAGTTTCACCAACTTCCTTGCACTTTTACATAACTTCATTTGAACCTGCTTCATTCTGACCCAGATACTGACCTCATCCTTGTTGATGCATTCCTCAACAAAGTTGGCATACCTCTGCTGCCAAATGTCTTCTTGGTTGCACACATCTTTCTGCACCTTAGCTGGCATCACAACCTTTGTGATGATGTTGGGCACAACCTTTGTGATGATGTTGGGCAGTTCTTCACCCTCATACTTCATAGGATTCATGAACGATATGAGCACGCTCTTGAGTCAAGCCATGTTCTCTTCCTGTCTTGTCCAGACAGCCAGCGACAAGTCATGATATTCCTTACATGTATTTGTTAGTGAGCCAGACATCACATGTGCTTCTTCTAGTGTTGTAAGGAAGAATCTTTCCAACACTGGCATTCTGTGTAACGCCCACAAGTCCTCCAGTGACTTTCATGATGCAGTTGATGTGCTCAAGGGCATGATCCACCCCAATGGCACAGAATGGGATCTGTTTTTTTTTTTACTACAAAGTTTTAATCCGTGATGTATGTCTGGATCTGTGCTCTGAAGGGCTGTCATTTTCGCAAGGTAAAGTGGAACCAGCCTGGCATACTTCTGCTTGTCTTAAACAGTGAGGTATTTGCACAGAGCATCAAGAGACGACAGGTGCAGCTCCCAAAGATCATCACGGGTGGTACGGATGAATGCATATAATTATGATTAAGACCATCAAACTCTTCCACCATTTTCAGTACCCTTTGTGAATCACGGGTAGTTAGCATATTTTGTTGCGTCTTCAACATCTCTTGATATAGATGTTGAACACAACTTTGGTTAAGCTGCTTTGCTGCCTGTACACATGGCCCCTTCAGATAAGGATGGTCTAGGAAGAATTAGTCTACATAGAGTTCATAGAGGGCAAGGACTGCAGTCATGTGTGCTTCCAGGGCTCTTTCAACGTACTTGGCTTCTAGGATCTTTCTTGTTGTGGTTGGACCATAGATTGAATATTTGTAAGAAACACTTTAGAAAATACTATGTAATATTCTGGCATTCCAGACTCTCGTTATCTTCTCCAGTCTTAATGAAAAGAGATATACTTCTTGTCCCTTCATAAAATGGCTTTGATTCTCATTTGTAAGAATATCCTTGTAATCATTCTTAGAACGCAATGAATGCTCGTCTACTAAATGATTTGGGTTCTCAATTTAAAATGACAAGGATACCTTTCACAAAAGGGTCTATCATCTAGCCAAAGATACTCAGTGTTCTTCCATTCACAATTTTCGATATCCGTCTTTCATAAATTATTCTTCATACTCCGCAGTGACGTTGAATAATTTTCGATCTGACGCAAAAATCAGTCATTAGAAGTGGCTCATTGATTAATGACGAAGCCATTTGATTGCCTTTATTGCTGTGGTGACATGAAGCTCAAAGTACCCACGTGTTTGCAAGAGAATGAAGTCTTTCAAATTTGTAGTCTCCGCAGTGGAAATTTTAACCGTACCCTGTTTTATAGGCACTGAACTTATTCTCTCCCTGCACATGGTTACGAGGTATTTTCAATTCTCTTGCAGTTTGTAATTATACTTCTGTAAACGATCATTGTCAAGGAAAATGACTGAAAATGCACAGTATAAACTATTGTTCAATTTACAATTTCTCTTTTTTGATTTACTCATCTTCGTAAGAAGTCAGAAAACTTGCATCTGAGATATTGTGAGAACAATTAAAAGCTAGAAGATAACAATATCCAGCAAGAAGCCGTGATCAATATTTTGGAAATATTTTCCAGTGAACGGGAGTAAGAATATTCTAATATATTGATGAATATTCTCCAACGATGGAAGTAAAAATTTGCTGAAGATTAAACTAAGTAAATCATGTGGTATATTAAAAACGACCCACTAGTCATAAATGACAATCTTGCACAGTAAAATTTATTAATAGATAACCGAGTTCGTCTCAGTTGCACTCAGCCTCATGTAAACTTTGGCGGCACATTCATAATTTTTTCATATTTTCATTTATTTAGGTGAATTGCCAGAACTCCACAGTTTTGTAATAAACCCGAAAGAATGGATATTTGGTCAAAGGCATATTAGTTTAATCTGTTGTATCTATTTACCTCATTTTCACCGTTTCATTGTTATTCTAAGCCTTTGATAACTTTCTATCTCGCTTTGGATGACAAAAAGTTGATGTTCACTTAAAAATTTTTATTTTCACTGCATTTTACACTTTCTTACATCGTCCACTCTTTTCACAGGGAAGAGTAAATCCTTCGTTTGCAACCAGGCACGAGGAAAACGGTAGAGGGATGAAGTTTTAAAAATGAGACAAAGGATGGAAATTATTTGATAAAATCCCAGACTTACTGGTAAACTAAAACTTTCAAATTAACTTTAGAAAATGTGTCTCGACAGTTCCATTGGATTTCGTATCCTCCCTGTCTCGATCGTATTCTCTATCTCGCTTTATTCTAAGCAAGTTAATCTCTCTCTCTCTCTCTTCTCTCTCTCTCTCTCTCTCTCTCTCACACACACACACACACACACGCATAATGAGTAAAAACCAAATTAACATGAACCCCATGAATCAGATTATACATCGTCCCATGAATAGATTGCATTTTTCCATTGAGAATACGAGTTCTAATGAGCAACCTTTGCGTTATTTGTGAGTGCGACTCGAATGGTTAAGCCAGAAGGCGATAAAAGAGGACTTTCCCTGTGGAAATTAATTAGGGTGGAAGAGGGTATATCCTGGACGATTAATAACGTGATCTCTTCACACCATGGAAAATTAGCGAGATATTATTTTTGTTCTTTCATGACTTCTCTTGGTGTAAAAGCTCGTCAGAAACTGGAATTTTTACACCATTTCTAAGCTGACAATGTTCTCTTAAAAGGA
>NC_087202.1:59915576-59925576 GCF_015104395.2 Macrobrachium nipponense | reverse complement strand
AGAGAGCCCAAACCTCACGTAAAAAGGGAAATGGAAATCTTATCAGCGTAGGCGAAAGTGTTGTGGGTCGTTTAAAAGCTCATGTGCGTTCATTTCCAAATTAAGTACGTAGCTTGGGCATCATATTTGGAGAACTTTGTCGTTCATATGATCTTGGGAAGATTTTTGTTTTTTTTCAAAATCGTATTTGCTGGAGTTGAGTATAATAATCAACCCAAAATTACGAACATTGAGTAGGGCTTGGAATGGCTTGGAAGTGAAAGAGACAGCTAGGATTTGGCTATGCTGATTATTATTAAAAGGCATCCCTGAATGCTAAATGTTTTGACATGATGAACGCATTTATTCTCCCTTTTGTATTTATTCTGCTTTAAATAATAATGAGCTTGAAACGGTAAGGAATCCCTGATGTCATCCCTTAAATAAACACCTGAATTTTTATTGGTATTTTTGCAGGGTTGCGTTCAGTCATGCAGCAATGTCATAACAATGAGAAACTCCTTGTCACATAGGAATGGCTGTTTTTAAGAGAGATTTGTGTTTTGGAAGTCTTTGAATGTTACCTCACTAATATGAGACTGCAGTCATAATATTTTTCACGAATCGATTGCTTTAAAAAATACTTTGTGACCACCGAAAACAATACATGGGAATAAATGATAATGTATTTATATCTTAAGAATATAAGATTTGCATGAGCTGATGAGTAAAGGGTCATTGTTTATATGCATACCATATATATAGATAATATATTATATCTATCTATATATTATTATATATATATATATATAAATATAATATATTATTAATATTATATACTACTGAATAGAGAGAGGAGAGAGAGAGATAGAGAGAGAGAGAGAGAGAGAGAGAGAGAGAGAGTCCTCTAAGGAAGGAGAAACGATGGGGTTCTCTAAGGCCTTCCGACCTCTTGTCCTTTACTCAGTCTGCTAAGTAAAGGACAAGAAGTCGAAATGCCTTGCAGAACCTCACTATTTCTCTTTCCTTCGTGGATTTTGCTTTCATCTGTATATTCATCACGTTCCATATTTTCGTGACTCAGTTATATACACACACACGCACGCATATATATATATATATATATATATATATATATATATATATTATATATATATATATATATATATATATATGTGTGTGTGTGTGTGTGTGTGTGTGTGTGTGTGTGTACATATACAAATAATCCAAACAAGAAGAAAAATTAGTTAGTGTTGTCAGCACCAAATATGACAAGATTTCGTGCCCACTTCAGAGATATCTAAAACAACATTACTAGCATCAGACTAAATAACGCAAAATAATATAAATATTTTTTTAAGAGGACTGGGAGGTCACAGAAGTTCCAATATTTATGCAGTATTGGGCTATTCCTTTCCTCGTAATGCAGTTTCATGCAATGAGAGAAAAGGTTCTTTGGTACCAAGTTCTTCTCGCTCCAGACCTCAGAACTGAAGAAACAGGATGAGGCTAAAGAAAGCGAGGAAGAGAAAGTACAAAGGGTTACTGGGAGTAGCGGAAAGAGGTAATAAAGGAAGAAATCCAAGTGAAGCGGAGGTAGGTAGGAAGGTGAATCCGCTGGACAGGTAGGTCGTGTCATCGATAAATTGATTAATGAACTCGATCACTTTAGAAAGTTGCGAACAGCAGTGATAAAGAAGGTTTTATGAGCCGAGCCTTGATCACTTCTGCCATTTAGTGTGTGATTTGCGACATATTTTTTCTCAATAACTTTCATGAAATTGCAAGGAATGAGTAAAATTACGCGGCACCAAATTGGTGTAAATTAGCGTATATTTCCTATTTCTCGCTGCCATCGCATAGTTGTACACGTACTCATTATGCACAATAACGAACAAATTAATTGTTAAATGTACGAATGGAATTTTTGGACTGGATGAAATGCTGGAGATAAAAGGAAGGTTAGAAGAGGAGAGAGACAAAATAGGAAAGATCGCAGACAAAGAAAAAACCCAGCTATTACCTACAGATATTCATACCTGCGCACGTGTACACACATACACGCGCGCATTTATACTCCGTCATAATCGCCTTAAGAATGTTGTCAATAAAAACATAACTTTTAGCTTTCTATCTTTGGCATTCTTGTATCTTGCTCTCCAACTTACCTAATCTTATCCCTACTTTCCACCTCTCATTTAGAAATAAATCCTACTAGTGAGCACTATGAGACTTTGGAAATGTGACTCAACATTAACTTGTCTGTAATAATGATATAAGTATAGTAGTCTTTGTCTAAATATATGATCACACCTTGCTTACTCCATATACAAGGACAGAGAGAGAGAGAGAGAGAGAGAGAGAGGTTGTTGGGTAAATCGTGCTCGTCAGTACAAAAAGTTGCCAGTATTTAATGCCAAATCCACTTTAATTGAAATACAGATACTTTGATGCTTGGATACGCACTAACACCCAATCAGTCCATTTCTGATTTTTAGTGTCTAATCAAGCAGCCTGTTTCTGAGAGCATAAATTGGAGGAAAACTCATATATTCGAAAATATATATATCAATGATCTGGAGTTCCTGTTAAGAAAAAAATATTCTATTCTTATTAAAATGAAGTTTATGTCATAACGCCATATTTATCTATCTATTTATTTTTTTTTTAAATTGCATCTCAAAACGTTTCGTTGTCGGATGGAAAAAATTGGAGACGACGGTCGGATACACACATTTTTGGTTATAAAATAAAAACCACAAATCAATGAAAGATTAGGCAAATCATCACGATATTAGCATCGCCTGCTTTATTAATTAATGAAGCTCATGGTTATACTGTATTACCAGCAAAGCGTTTTCTAGGCCAGAATTTTCATAAAAATTTAATATTAAAGTTATGTTTCACTGCAAATACGAAAAGTATCGTATCTGAAAATTTATGGGATGTACTTGTCATTACTAATCAAGTTTTAAGGCAAATACCAGAGTTTGTGGATATTTGCATTTTCTCTCATTAACGAATGGCTGGAATGGCTGTATTTCTACAAACACAATTTTGGACAACCAGTATATTTTTTCGAAATAAACAGAATAAAAATCTTACATATATATATATATTATATATATATATATATATATATATATATATATATATATATATATATATATATATATATATATCATCTATGTGTTTGTATGTGTGCGTTTGTGTGTGTGTGCGTGTGAAACATTAGAAAATGGGGAATACATAACTTTTTTACATGTCCATATGTAGCCAATTAAAAGCGTTTAGCTATTTTAATTATCAGTTCCAAACTAATAACCAAATATTCCAAAAGAAGTTCACGGTGGAATATTGCGTTTCGCACGGATGTATATGACCAAACGGAAATCACGGGCGAGGAAAATTTTTTTAAAGTAAATGCAGGACGGTAGACAAGCAGCTAACGTTGAAGCATGAAACAAATATTCCACCAAGGTGTTCAAATTTTTATGCTTAACAAAATTGCTCTCGAAGACGAGCACGAATAATTGAGGTGCCATAGCTCTCCTTAGTCGATTTTCCATAATAAACCAAGTCCTTATTCTTTTTGATTTGGCATAAATCTCATTTTTGCTGGGAACGAAAACTGATCCAGAATGCAGAGCGTATTTCAAATGCAACATACCACTGGCTTATTTGATATAATCGGATAAATGATTGACATAATTATTAATGATCTTTTGATGATTATCTGTCTTGATTTATTACTTGTTATTATTTTTATCTAAATGTTCCCCTTTGTTTTCACATAATGGCATTCTGTTCTGTGGAAGGAATAATAAATGTACTGATCCAAAAAATAAGACTTTTATCTTGTACGCAAAGAAATGGAGTGGCTTCTTGCAGGTTGGCTTCCCGTTTTCGTTATTACCCCTTTTCAGCACATCTGTATAATGTGATAAGTTCCTAAGTACTTTTCGTTGTTAGCTTAAAAATGTGAAGAGAAACAATAGTCCAATGCACTGAGTTTGCCAAAGAGACCACCACAATCAGCAGGGAAGTTTTTTTGATCGTCTTAGATTATATGAAAATAATTCCTGATGTACCTGAGAAGCCTTCATATCTTACTTTCGTCGAAGTGCTAATAAACCAGGTCCACCTAAATAAGGATTTCGTTCCATTCGGTGAAGTGGAAGAGCCTGCTGAAACGACATGTACCCTTCTACCATAACGAGACTGTAACAGTGTATGACTTGGATCTTAATATGCACTGACAAACCCCATAGGGGGGTTGTGCCGTCATTGCACCTCATGCGGTGCACTGTTGGCATTACTTAAGGCTCTTTTCAACCCCCCTCGGCCCCTAGCTGTACCCCCTTTGCATTACTTTTACTGTACCTCCGTTTATACTGTTCTTTCTTCCATTTTCCTTTCCATTCTCTCCCAACACTTGATTCATAGTGCAACTGCGAGGTTTTCCTCCTGTTACACCTTTCAAACCTGAATGACCTCATAGATCCCAGCACTTGGCCTTTGGTCCAAATCATATTTTGTACATTGGCAACACGATATCCGCTTCGAGTACAATAACAACTCTGGGAATTGGTAACAGAAAAGCATAAAAAACAAGATATCCTTTATCACCAACTCCATCCAACCAGGGGACTATTTGGAAAATATTTTTTTTTTAGTTTTTTATAACTGATTTTTTTCCATTTTTTTTTTTTTTGAGTAAAAGAGAAAAATTAAGAGGATTCAAAAACCTTTGTTGCATATTTCTGTCACTATTTTTCATTTAAAGGAGAAAAAGGGGTTTGCGTTTTTAAGGTTGATAGTGAACTCTCATATCCGTGTTATTTCAGTGCATCAAACCAGACATGTAATGACCTCAGCATTTTTTAACGCTATTTTGAACTTGAAATATATGAGGTCTGATAGGACAAAATACATAGATATGTGTCTCATGATTTATTAGGCACTTCGTCTATGTTTAGGTCTTAGTAATTCCTGAAATACAATCGCACTGTAAGACCAACCAGCCAACATTAAAAAAGACTTGCGATGATAAACAAGAATTCAACTAAGGGAAGCATTTATACGGTATATATTTGTAACATATGAAGGCTGATAATATGATATGATATGATATGTATGAGACACTGTATCACGTGCTTTGACATTCCTTAGAAATTGGGAATCATCGTTTTTAGCTTCCCATGGAGACAGAGAACATCCCAGCTTAGAAAATGCTGATATGCCTTTTTCTCAAGGTGGTATGATCAAGTCTGCTGGCTTAGCAAATCAGTGCCTTCGTCCTGTCGCCATGAGAGCTATATGGAGGTTTCCTGGGGCGTGAACGTCGTGAACAATGTTCCTACGTATGTGTGTGAGCCTTTTCTCCCCTACAAAATGAAATGCATTGTTACCAATAAGGGGAGTCTATTGTAGAGTGAAGCAAGATGCCGGGATGGATCTGCCAACGTGTTTCTATTTAGTGAAGTGAAACTGGCTGAAAATGGATAAGAATTACTGTGCTTTGGCCAAAGGTGTGGCTTGACTCTATTTTTTATATTTTATAAAGATGTTCTATTTCATTTAATCTTTTGACTTTATATTTACAATTCTGTATGCTTATCACTGTTCTCCTGTTCTTCTAACAGGCGGATCTGGTAAGGGGAACTATATTCTGGAGAAGAGTGGGGTGGTGTTGACTAATTACTGAATAGACTGTTAATTACCGGGGGGTTATCTGAGTTATATGAGCTTTGAGTTATCATTCCATTTAGTCTTCCTGTAAGAATCTGAGTTTCCAATTAACACTTTCAAATTAATGTATTTTTTTGTAAGTTCAGACTCTGATTTGATGACCTAATGAAATGGAGGGGAGGTGTAGAGAGAGAGAGAGAGAGAGAGAGAGAGAGATAAGAGGAGGAAAGAGAGAGTGTTGCCAAGTTAGAGAGAGGAGCTGTGAGTTGGAGAGAGAGACGAGCTGTTGCCAGTTGCGAGAGAGAGAGAGAGAGAGAGAGCTGTTGCCAGTTTAGAGAGAGAGAGAGAGAGTGAGAGAAGAGAGCTGTTGCCAGTTGAGAGAGAGAGAGAGAGAGAGAAAGTGTTACCAAACCTAGTTTGCCTGCCGCTATGGCTTTTGCTACCAAAATGAATAACGGAGACGGGGTCCCGTTATTCCTTCCTTCAACAATGAAATTCACTATATTCACCAAGAGGGCTCATCCACCATGTTAGGGAAAGCAAATTACTTTAATGTCCTTCATTAATATCCTCAATTGATCAAATGAATTTACTGCTCCGCCCTCTTTATTTTGTAGTTAGCAGGTGAGAATATTTTGCTTAACGTCTGTATGTTCATTTGTAAAGTCACTCTACCATAAATACTCTAAATTTCTATCACTCTGCGCCATTCATCTTGAACATTTATTTCATACACACAAACACACACATATCTATATAGAAGCTTGAGAGAGGGAGAGAGAGAGAGAGAGAGAGAGAGAGAGAGAGAGAGAGAGAGATGGGGTCTTTATGCGGGGGTGGGTCTCTCTCTCTCTATCTCTTTCTCTCTCTCTCTCTCTCTCTTCCACTAGTGTAAGAGAGTGGGAATGAGAGTATAAGAGTTCAACTTTATTCATTGTGCAAAAAAAAAAAAAATAAAAATAAAAAAATAAAAATAAAAAACAGGGGGTTAAAAAAAAGGAGTTGCCGGCAAAAACAGAAGAGAATCGATACTGGAGGTAACATAAACCAGATATGTATCTAAACACACGGTGACATGCCTTTTGAATTTCTTGTTGAAAATTAGTGATACCATTAATACAAAAATGAAATCAATTCTATCGTGTGCCCACGATAGAATTTTTGTTGTTCCTTTAAAACGTGAAAATCTACGCAGCAAAGAAACGTGAAAGTAAAATTAGAACAAATACAACAAGGGAAAAGGCAAAACACCCATAACAAAATCATGCGATTCATTCCTAGAATTTGTCAGGTGCCCACGATTAGGTCTCCAATAACTATGAAGGTTCGATAAGGTCTTGGAACCTTCCCAAATATTTTCTTGCTCAACTATTGCGAACTGCACAATTTATGGGAACTCTAGAAATAAATTCACTTAAATTCGCTTCGCTAGATATAGGATTAATCTTAAAATGGAGGCTACTATTTTAAATAAGCCGTTATTTTCAAACATAAACAAATTGTCAGAAAAAATGAACATTACAAAAAAAATTGACATTCCCTGCAACAGATCCTAACAGGTATTAATAAACCTAAGAAATTCAAAATGATAATGATTTACTAGAAAAATAAAATCAAGGAATAAAACCGACTCGTTCAACTCTACCATAAAACCATCACCTAAATTATAATAATACTGTGAATTTATGAGTCTACAATCGTGGGTCCCTCAGCCACCAACTAGCGCTTAATTTTACCAGAGATTGAAATTCGTCGTGGGAGGATGCAAGCCGACAACGCTCGTTAGGGGAGTCTGGTGGGTTTCATAACTCCGAAGCTAAGCCAATTGTGAAGGCTAATTCCAGATAAGACCATGCGAGATAACATAAGACTGGAGGGCTTAAACTATAAATACAAACCCTCACAGCCGTAATATCTTTATCTCGTAAAGCGAGCAACACAATTAATCTTATTAATGACTGCAATAAATTTTAGTTATGGCTTTTGCCTTAAATGAAGTATTTCTCACATAAGTGAATACTAAACACATGGGTACATTAAAACTTAAAGATATATATATATATATATATATATATATATATATATATATATATATATATATATATATATATATATATATATATATATATATATTAATTCTGCTATATCAAATCTTAAAAGGTAAAGTTAACTATACGATGGCGTATAAGAAGAAAATTTAAGAAAATTATCCCCAATTCAAAACGTTCGGTTTGTCATGATATCTAACTATTCTATTTATTATTTACCGTCTTTAAATATAATTCCCTCATAACAATAACATGCCTACTATCGAGATGCATCCCCGGATTATATCGGCTATTAGGTCAAGTATAATATTATACGCGTTAATTTTCATAACATGATACTGAACGCTTTACAGGAACTTTCCATTCCAAACTTACTTGAGGTTTAAAATAATTAAATTCGAAAATCCATGAGCCATGAACTTTAATTTGTCCCTAATTAAAAACTTTCTTCACAGAAATGTACCGACGTCAACACGATCGGCAACAACCTCCGCTGACGCCAATCAAATATAAGAAGCATTTCTATCATCGGAAATGTTGACTTTCACATGTGTCACCAACGCATCTCAGGAAGATCATCATTATAGTATCATGGGCTTGCTAGGCACATTCATTAAGTAACTTCCTCTAGGTGGCTAACTCCTGGGAAAAATTGGCTCTGAGTTATTGCGAAGGTTACGGTGACAGCGCATTTCTAGAAGTTCTTCAAATGAACACATTCCTGAGAAACCTTGCTAACGTCCACACGCACACACACACACATACACACGGATGGGTGAGCATAATCACCTTCCAGCTTCGCCGGCGGAGAAAATAATAACACCAATATAAACAACTGCCTCGTTCTCTTTGATTCCCTTGAAACCAGCAACGACAGAAATTGATATAGCATTAGTGAAACCTTTCGTCTAAGATCTAAGATTCTAGCTTATCAAGGGAGAGAAAAAGGGGACAAGATAAAATTCAATACCAGCCAGATTACCTATTAAAGGACACCACTGACCCTGACACAATAGGTTATCAAGCATCTCACGCATTGGATGGAAGGGATTAGAATGAAATATAAAGTTTAGGCCACAGGTCTCGCACTAGGACCGGTGAGGTCATTCAGCGATGGAAATGACATTCTAAGTAGGTAGGTTTGAAAGTTGTAACAGGAAGAAACCTCTCAGTTGAACTATGAAATAATTGTCAGGAGATTGTGAATAGCAATCTAACGCATTGGACATCCTTATGAATGCATTCATTCCGGAATGCATAGCACGAATGTTAATGATTCGCCAATAATCATTTTCTCTCGCTCTCTCTCCGGGCAATGAACTGAACCATTATGGGCTTGCAATTAAACACTAAAGAGAAAGTCCAATTAAATACTGCACTGACTGAAATTAATTATTTCACGCAGTAAGACATTCGATAACAAAGAAAATGGTAACAATGGGACTGAAGTAAAAAGTATTTGAACTGTTCAAAGGCTACACTTGGCAGTCATAATCATGGTCTTCGACTGAGAACCCATTCTTGGGCCAGAAGCTCTACATGAGATTTTTAAATGAACCCCGCTCTTTTTTTCAATATTTCCTAATTATTTACCCCTTACCAAATGATACTTTTTCCCAAAAAAACTGAGTAAAACTGATCCATGAAATCTTGAGAAGTCGAAAACATGAAAAAGTTGGTGCAAAAATATGCATACATGCCTGCCTCATTACATGCATATGTACATACATATATACAAAGAGGAATACGTCCCTAAATACGCACAAACAACAGAGAAAATCCTCATCTGAGCTTTCAGCTTAAAAGAACTAAAATTAAACCTCCATTACCATGTACATAATTGCTTCTAGTACCCCTGATGCAGTAAGCATTTAATTAGCTCAAGGACTCCTCCGCCGAATGCTGGGCCGCAGACCCCAGTAGGCTCTTATTTTTCAATAACATAATTACTGCATTATAAATTTAGTTTATCTCTTCTATTACCTCGAATATATTTCCTGGCTCTTACCTGGGCAAAGAGAAAAGATAAAATCAGCTAGGTAATGGAGCTTTAACATGCATATAAAGGAAAGGGAAAGCCGAAAACAGTTCCATTCATGTTTTTGAAATGTGTATAACACAAGGCTCTTAAAGGATCTTGCAAGGCTTTTAAAAATGCATTTATAAAGCGACAATTTGTTCCCTCTCCTTATCATATTAATAAGCACACAAACGTCATGCGCCAAAACTCCCATACATGAGTGCTTGATTAATTTCACATAAGACATGCATCAAAACAATAA
>NC_087202.1:59900576-59910576 GCF_015104395.2 Macrobrachium nipponense | reverse complement strand
TATCTCCCATCATATATTTCGCAGATGTAACTTAGCTTTAAACCAGAGTGTTTTAATGGGCCTTTCATACTTAAGATGTATCCTGTTTTAACAGAAGAATTTATTTCCACACAAACACACACACACACATATATATATATATATATACATATATATATATATATATATATATATATATATATATATATATATATATATAATGTATGATGTAAAAAAAGAGAGAGAGAGAGAGAGAGAGAGAGAGAGAGAGAGAGAAAGTAATGAACTGCAATTCCTTAATAATCACGTTATCCTGAATTAGAGTGCCATGCATTTTCCTAATCAGAAAAGCATAATGGATTCATGAATATTCAAATTCATTCACCGATCTGGGATTTTGCCTAATGAACACCAAAGTAGGCTGTCAGTATTAACGGTGCACTGATGGGATACGCGGATGTGATATCCAGATAAACAAACACAACAGAGAGAGAGAGAGAGGGGGGGGGGGGGGGGGGGCGGATAGTATCCGAAATCGTAAGATTTACTGAAAAATGGCGATCTCTTGAACTGGATGCTACTAAAAAATATAGCAATTTAACGTAGTGGGAACAGGGAACTTTCATACGTCATTCTGATCGGTCAACAAAAAAGTAAAGCTGGCGTAGAAAATAAGGGGGAAAGTTTTATAAAAGCATAAAGTCACAAAAGTATGATTACACTATAAATGTCTGGGTGAAAAAAAAAATTGAAGGGATTAGCACGATCCAAATCGGTGTTCAGATCTCGAAACTTCCCAAGTCGCTGGACTTGGAAGGAAAATGCTGTGAAAGGAAAATGCTTGGAAATAAAACGACTTGGGGATTACCTCAACACTTCGTTTCAATAATCCAGCGTGCGGTGAGAGAGGACTGAAATGGGGAGTTTAAATGCACATTTCTATTTCCGTCTTTTTTTTTTATTACCCTAAAAAAAAAAAAAAAAATATATATATATATATATATATATATATATATATATATATATATATATATATATATATATATATATATATATATATATATTAGAAACCGTAATGTCAGAAATGACAACACAACAATGAACCTTAAAACAGACTGAAGTTTTTCTCTCTTAATAATAAAATAGGTAAACAAAGGCACACTGCCACAGTAGAGAAAAGAAAAAGAACTGGAAGACAGATACACCACAGCGGGAAAGAAACTTCGAGACATTGGCACAGGTAAGATGCATCCAAGAGCTCTGAGACAGTTTCAGTGGGGATATGTATGGAATTGAAAGGGCAATATTTCTTTTTCTTAGGAAAAACAGATATGACTGGTGGCAAAGATATTATTTTTTGTTAGTCTGTAAACGGACTTTAGTTCCATTCAAATAAAAGAGGACAAAAGGTAACGCTAATTCTTATAGCATATCTGGCAACCCTATAGTGATTCGGTCGTGTTACACATACACAAAGAAAGAAAGAGAGAGAGAGAGAGAGAGAGAGAGAGAGAGAGAGAGAGAGAGAGAGAGAGAGAAGAGAGAATATGTCACCAATATTACTCTTTCCATCCTCCCGTGGCATTATCCACTGGTCTTACAGCTTTCACTGTTCCTTCCATTACCTGATATGATGCTTATCCTCTTCATACGTGGCCAATTTCCTATGTAGAAGATTCCAGAAGGAACAGTGCAAGAAATTAGTAAGTTTCATCTTCCAGCCATTTGTACTAGTATCCCTGGAATACTGATTAAGGAAGGAATTAATATGGAGTGTTATACAATTATTAAACGAGTTGACAATATGAATAATTTCATATAGGATCGTGTAGATACGACTTGCACATTCTTCCAAGCACGGACATTTTTAGTGCCGATTATTGTAGCACTTACTTTACTACTACACACACACACACACACACACACACACACACACACACACACACACACACATATTCTATTTAGATTACACTCCATACGATATGCGAGTATGAAGAAATGAATCATTATTCTGGCTGAAGGCTTTTACCAATAATTAGTGACTGTTTGGACTTGGACTTGGGATTATAAGATATATATATATATATATATATATATATATATATATATATATATATATATATATATATATATATATATATATGATTATACACATTAGGTTGGAGTGTAGACGGATTAATCTATACTGCAATACAATATGTGTACAATTGCATGGGCATGCATGAAAATAAAACAGGAGCGTCCATGAAAAAACTGACGATAGATGAAGAATCTGAAATGATCACGCCATGTAAAAGACAAAGACAAGAGAAGCCCAAGAAAATTCATAAAAAATTAAAATCTCACAATGACTGACTGCATTTATAATTTATACTATATCTATATCTATATATATATATATATATATAATAATAATATATATATATATATATATGTGTGTGTGTGTGTGTGTGTGTGTGTGTGTGAGTGTGTGTAAATTAAAGATATATATATATATATTTAGATATATATATATATATATATATATATATATATATATATATATATATATATATTTATATATATATATATATATCTATATATATTATATATTATATAGTATATATGTGTGTGTGTGTGTGTGTGGGTGTGGATATGATAAACGGATATATAGATATGGTCTTACTGGGAGTAAGGATTACTTTTGCCACAGTTTGTAATCAGGAAGCTACTTCGGATTTTTGTGGCTATGAGCATTCAGATGATAAGGCCTAGGGTGAAGGAGTCTTAAAATGATTAGCTCTTTCATACCGTAATGTACTCAGTGTAATATATACATGTACCCGGATTTTATATATATATATATATATATATATATATATATATATATATATATATATATATATATATATATATATATATATATATATATATATATATATTATAATTTATGTATATAGGCGCCTACCAAAGAAAAACCTCAGGTACATAGTTCTTAGGTTCCAACTCCTTTTGATGATGACTTGCGAGAAAGAATTGCTAACGCCCCGGATTATCACTTGAAAGAACGGGGATCGGTCCCAATGTATATAAATATAAAATAAATAAATAAAATAATATATATATATATATATATATATATATATATATATATATATATATATATATATATATATATATATAGAAGCATAATACAGTCGTTCTACCATCTAAAACAGAATACCTGACAATGAGATGGTGCATCCGACCATTTCCTCCGGATAAATATTTTACTTTCCAGCTTTAATGGAGAACAGGAAATACGTCTGAACTCGGCATATGTTGAAGGTACATTTCCGTAAGCAAGTCACACACACACACACACACAGAGAGAGAGAGAGAGAGAGAGAGAGAGAGAGAGAGAGTTACTTCTTGCTAACTCCATCTGATAAATGAGATTGCCACAACTGTTATAAGCATCAATGTCACTTTTACAAGAGTAGGAGATTGAGAGAATCTGAACAGCAGTAAGACTCATCACAACAAAAGCTTGAGAAATTGACGAACTCTGTCCACTTGGAAAAGTGCGTTGATATAAAATCACTTTGCTTCCGCCGTGGGAGGGTGGGGGTGACGTGGGGAGCGGGGTAGGCAAATTAACGGACCATTAAATATGTGCAGTCAGTCCTGCAACAAACAATGAATAGAGGCGAACCTTTTACACTTGATTATTTTCCAAGAAAATCAGTTCTATCTAGACATAATCGGGATGGACAAAAATCGATGACATTTTAATTTGAATGTCGTTGACAAGAGTCATTTTTTACCTTAACGTAATTTCACGCGATAATCATAGCTATGGATATCATTTGACACTAAACGTTATCCGTTATCGGGGGGCTGTTCAACCATTAACTAACGTAGATCTGAGAGAGAGAGAGAGAGAGAGAGAGAGAGGAGAGAGAGAGGTCGTCACTTTCCCAGGGAAGACTTTAACAGCGCACAATTTGGAACTTTCCTTGCTTAACTGGAAAATGTGACTGTCCAAGAACAAAAGCATTTGCCTGAATTAGCCCGTCTTCAAGTTTTAATAAATAATACAATAAAATTGAAGTGACTTGCAACCAAGACAACCCATGATTAAACCGCTGCGTGCATGTACGTGCACATATTAAAAGATGGCATACATACAGGTTATTATTATAGTTAAATACAACTTAATATTGGTCTTTTGTGGGGTGGGGGAGGGCCGCGCAGGACGCTTTAATGTTATCACAGCCCCTGATAGTATATAATAAACTAATTGAATATCAGTAACAAGTTTTTATTAGTATTCGTAATAAAGGCGTAACTAATACGTTGTATCTTCAACGAACAATTTAAAAAAAAAAAAACCTTAATCATATGTATTTACTCCGTTATCTTTTATATCCGGATACAAAGGACGCAGCTGCTTTGTAGCATGATCTTTCGATACCCGTTAAGAAGCAAACCACCCAAGAGAGAGAGAGAGAGAGAGAGAGAGAGAGAGAGAGAGAGAGAGAGAGAGAGAGAATTTGTTTTTTCGCAATTTACTGTGCATCGCTCGATGCCGTTAATGAAAGAAGGACAAGGGCTACACGTTAATTGCATTTGCAATTAACCTAAACCATTTCCTAATCAATGCTAACTAGATAATATCAAATGAATTCAACATCACGCCATTGGAAAAGGTTAATGACCGCGATTGGTATTCTTGCATCACTCCCATCTTTTTTACCAAAACTCCCTAATAATCAAAATATGCAAAGAATATGACAGCGAAAAAGGATTTACAGGGAATTGAAAATGTCAATGAGACTGGACAAGGAAAAATTAAATTTTTGCCGACGGTGTTGACACTTTATCACAGAACACTCTTACACACATCTACTTTTTACTTGTTTTTGTCATAGTAGATTCACATCACCCGTGCATCTGATGTCTAGGCCAGTCCCTTACGACGCTCCTGATTGGCTGTTGATAAGCAAATCACAAGGATTGGCTTATCAACAGCCAATGAGGAGCATCGTAAGGGACTGGCTTAGACATCAAATACACGGGTGACGTGAATCTACTATAACCTTCTTACAGAGCAGATGAAGTTCCAATCAGAAGATTCGAGATAAACTTTTCAGAAAAGCTCAATTCTGGATCATTAAGCATAAAGGTTATGATTACAAAAATAACTGCAGAAAATATTCAAATTCCTGATGCAACTTTGAAATCCCGAAACCAAATACCGTTTTATGAATATATCAAGGTGGTAGCCTGTCCTATATTGTTGCCAGGCGCATGATTATGGCTAACTTTAACCTTAAATAAAGAATAAAAAAATACTGAAACTAGAGGACTGCAATTTGGTATGTTTGAGGATTGTTGGGTGGATGATCAACATACCCCTTTGGACCCCTCTATCCTCAGTAGTTTTTAACATCTGATGGTAATAGAAGTGCGGACGGACAACTAATAAAAATCTCAATGGCTTTCTTTCAGAAAACAAAAAAGTCCGCGGCTACTGATACGGGCCGGTTAGAATGGCCGCTAGAGATACGTACCGTTGGCGTATCCTAAACAGCTCATATCAAAAAGGACTCGTAACCTTGTAACAATGTACTCCTGATAAGATCGACAGTTCGCACGGCTCGCACAAAAATATGCTTTAGTGAGTTTAGTTACATCAATTTCAGTATGAATTGAATTGAATTGAATATGTAAAAATATGGGTCAAAGGCCAAGTGCTAGGGCAACGCTGTAACGGAAATTGACAGCAAAGGGTTTGAAAGTTGTAACAGGAAGAAAACCTCGCAGTTGCACTATGAATCAATTGTTAGGAGAGGGTGGAAAGTACGATGGAAAAGAATATAAAAGGAGGTACAGTAAAGGGAACGACAGTTGTCGTATGTGAATTTTTTATAAATCAACAGTCAGGTGGATAAACGACATCAAGAATTAAGCATGAATTCGATATATTGTGACATCGCTGACATTACGGGATAGGTGTATCTTACTAATGACAGTGTGTTTACGAGTATGTAGCCATAGAATTCCTTTCTATGCACAATGCTTATACGATTTAACTGTATAAATAAGTAGTTAGACATATTGGTTTATTAATGTGTACCAGATATATGTGTGCATCATACATATGTGTATGTGTGTGTATAAAATCTACGTCTCCATTCACGAGTTATAATAAGGCATAGAAACCCAGGTTAGGGTAAACCCCTTCAATGATCATTCCTCGGCATAAGCGGAGGTTGGGAGTGTCCTAACCCACACTTTCTTGCAGTTATCTCTCATCTTTAATCTCTGCTCCCCCCTTCTACAACACAAGGCTTCTTTCCCTCTCAAATCGGTATGAGTTCAGATAAACGCATCTTATTATAAAAGCACATGATTTCAGAATAGTCTAGCATACTTTTGGTAATCATGAGATAAAATTTAGCATTATGTAATTTCCCAAAACGAGAAATCTTTGTATATTACGCTTAATTGCTTCTACAAGAAAGATCACCATCAAAGCAAGGTATATCGCTATTTAAATGTAAAGTGGTCCTTTAAATTACGCTTTATTTAAAGGTGAGCTTGCCAGCCTAAAAAATTACTCAATAAAGACTGAGAGCAACGCTTGGTTAAGACAGAAATTATATTCATATCCATCAATTAACAGACAAAAATGCACATCTTGAATACATTGCATGGGCGGTTATATCCTCAGCATCATTGCCAAGTCCTTTTTAATAGAGTTTTAAGGGAGGACAAAAAAATATAACCGATAAAGTGCAACAAGCCGTTTACCTAGATAGTGTTCTCAGGAAAAAGACAACATTTACTGCCTCATCTCTCTCTCAGTTCTGAATTAAGAACGATTTCTGCCTAATCAATAAAAATATTAAGCTTCAATGATTGACTGATGTCCATAAACTGACACAATAGCATCCCAGGGCATACAAAAAAACCTGGCTCCTTTATATTCAACATTATATACGCAGCACCCTCCTTTAGTATTTCCTGCTTACTTGGATTCATATACTTACATGCCCACACAAATTTAATCTGGAAGTAGTATCAGAAAAAGGTCACAAATTTAATCTGGACGTAGTCTTAGAAAAAAGATCACAAATTTAATGTGGAAGCAATCTCAGAAAAAAGGTGACTTGGAAGGAGCAAGGGGAAGGGCGAAGGGAAAGGGAAGGGGAAAGGTAAAGGGGGAGGGGAGGGGGAAAAAAAAAGGGGCTGGGGAAGGCCAAAATAGGTTTTGGGAAAGGGGAGGGAAAGGGTGGGGTGGGGGAGAGCAGGTTTGGAAGGGGAGAGACAGAGGTGGGGAGTGGAGGGGAGAGAGGGGAGGGTCAGAGGGTGGGGAACGGGGAGTTGGGGCAGGGGTGGAGTTCGAGGAACATCAGCAGGAAGACTTAAAAGAAAGGTGGCACAGAAGTTTCCTCAAATAGGCTTAACTGTTTTAGTTCTAAAAATCAGGAAAATCTTCAGAAGTTTTCCAATTAACATTTGCAGGATTAGCGCCGCTGGTAAGAAAAAGATATAATAAGAGTTATTTATGATGTGTTAACCAAGTAAGAAGGAAATCTGGCTTATTATTACTTATCATCATTTACTTAAACCAGCAAACATATGTATACAGAAATTATGTATGAAAATTCGTAAAGTAACTAAGTCTACGAGCATAACCAGCCTCGTTTCACGGGCAGAACCAGCTCCGTTTAGGGAATCCCTTCTCACCCACACCCTCTTCGGAAGTAGGATGAAACCCCATTATAAACCATCTTATGGGTCCCCACTATAACCCTGCCAAGTTTCATGCCCATCGGACCAGCCGTTTAGCCGTGATTGAATGATAGACGGACGGACAGACATTTTGCTCATTATAGTAAGATAAAAAAAAAATACCAACTGGTAAAATGTAAATCTCAAAATTACTTTTAATTGAAAATTTCAGTGACATGGAGAAAATGTATTTACTTGCTAAAATGAGAACATGAAGGACTATTGAAAATGTTCTAGGCCGACAAAGTTCATGTGTTAAACCTTGAGATGAAGTTTCAATAAACTTTATTTTTTTTCTTCTCATGACTTTCTTAGCAGGTACTGAACAATAGAATGACGTACTAAGTTACCCATGAGCTTAGTCCCGTTCACTGTTTCTCTGAAAGCGAAGATGTCAAGTACAAAACTACGTGTAAATGGGAATATACAACCACTTAATTAAATAGGAACCGTTGACACATAATAAAACCTTTTACAATGAGGTTTACTCATTCACAAAATGACAAATAAGAAAGACTTCACTATGTGGGTACGCTAATTTTTTATTTTGGGGTTGGGGGGGGGGTGGGGAACATTGACTATGACAAAATCTTTAATGGTTAATTAATAAGTGCAAGAATAATGTAATCGTTCATGTAAATATTTATTCTTGCAATCACCGTTTGACCGATTTTGGAAAAAACAATGTATTACTCTAATAACTCGTTCTATTTAATAATCAGGGATTTGCCCAAAAGGAGGGCATAACTAAGGGTTCCCCCTTGTCCATAGTACTTGCAAATCTTAAACATGTGTGATAATACACGAAAGCCATTTTGGGCCCCATACACTGAGCGACTGTCTGAACGACAGTCGTACCATTCGCGAAAACATTGTGTATGGGTTTGTCTGAATGCAAAAGTGGGCGGAGTTTCGTGTCTGAATGATCTCAGCGGGAATCTGTAACGACCAGGTTGATGGCTTGCGACTTATGTCTGACATACACAGGTCGTTTAATGTATGTGTTTGTCTGCCGATATAACGCTATCGCGCACTTCTCTTGTAGAAATGATGCCATGTCTTTCCGAGACATAATCTTTGTCTAGACTGAAATCGGTGCGGAGATCGTTCGTACTGTCTGAATAGTGTGTGTGTTTGTAGATAACGAAAACTGTTCATACAATCGTTCAGTGTATGTGGCCCTTTACTCTGGGTCAGGTATGTAGACGACATATTCGTTGTCATCCAAAGAAACTATCACAACTTGAACAGATTAATAGAAATAGCCAACAGCACTCTGCCCTCCATAAATTTCACATTAGAAAGAGAAGTAGATTAGGAGTTACCTTTTTTGGATGCACTAGTCACTAGATTTCACATTAATCAGAAATTTAAATTCTTTGCATATTGCAAAACAACCAACTCAGAAAGTTACATACATTTTTACATATTCCATGCCAATAACATCAAAAACAACCATGCCAATAATATTAAAAACAATGTGGTAAAGAACTTTACCAGTAGGGAAAAAAAACCCATTTTGGCTCAACCTCAACACCCGACCCCCAATTCGGCTTACTGGCAATAAACCCCGTAAGCTTGCCTTTATCTTAACCTCGTGTATGTTACCCATTAACGACTCCATGGGAAAACCACCAAATATTTCGCTCTAGTTCAGAAAAGAACACCAAAAATGGCTCATGAAGTACTCTTTGGATAGGAGAACCATGGTTTCGGTTGACCCCTTGAAAATACCCAACCCCATTTTGGCTCAAGATATACTCTATGGATGACAAAACCACAATTTCATACAAAATAACCTAACCCAACCTAACCTAACCTATTGAGTGAAAAAATTTTAAGTCCCTTAACCTAACCAAACCTAACCCAACCTAACCTAACCCACCCCACTGAGTGAAATAATTCTAAGTCCCTTAAACATAACATAACCCGACCTAACCTAACCTAACCTAACCCAGCCCAACTTATTGGCTCAAGATATAATCTACGTATGAAAAAAACCCCATTTCACACAAATATGAATATGGGGTAAAAAAATTCTAAGTCCTTTAACCTAACCTAACCCACGTGAAATACTCAACCCCATTTTGGCTCACGATATACTCTTCAAACGAAAAACCGCCATTTTACATAAATATGAATATGAGGGAAAATTTTAAGTCCCTTAACCTAACCTAACCTAACCTCATATTCATATGAAAAATATGAATATGAGGAACAAACTCTCAGTCCCTTAACCTAACCTAACCCACGTGAGTGA
>NC_087202.1:59888735-59893735 GCF_015104395.2 Macrobrachium nipponense | reverse complement strand
AATTTTGCGAAGCATGTTTCAAATCATCTATATTGTAACAGTTTATTATAATTACGACTTTATTGCAATACGTGTCGCAGGAGAATGTCTTTATTCTACTTCTGTTTCTGGGCTTTCACATTCTTTGCGAAAGTATCAGTTGTCATTAAAGTTTTATTTTTCTTATATACCTTTAGTGCATTTTTCTTTTAGCACGAGAGCTTTTGTTTTTACTGTGTATATGTACATATGCACATATACTTACAAACAACCACACAGATTCGTGTGCATTTGAATGTGAGTGGATAATAATCTTCATTGCTTCAGCTTTTGTTCCTGAGAAATTTGAGTTGCCTATTGATAACAGCAACTAGACAATCTAATTTGGAATTTTAAAAAAATTCTTGTTGTTTGACACTCCATTTTGTAATGTCTTCTTTCTCTACAACATATACATGCTTTGCGTTTTCAGTGAATAATTTTTATATTTTCTCAACGTTTGATAGGGTATGGTTATAGTAAATATTAATGTCTGAGTTTGGTGTGTCCTTAGGAAAAGGATACAAATATAATTTCCGCCACTTTGAAGCGAGGTGGCTTTGGGGAACTAAATTTTTTCCTGTCTAAAGCAGAACATATTCAAATAAAAAAGAATGAAAAAAATAATTCTCCGCCTATCATGAATCCTATGAACATGAGTTACTCAAGACGCGGTATATCGTTTCTTTCGATATGATCTCTAAGGCCTATTCCACCCTACTGAACATAAGGTGACAGTCTCATGGGCATTTTCATTATAAAGTTCTTAATGATGTTACAGTAGTAAACATTGCTGAGAGTAAAGACCTTTTACTTAGCAAGGGGCCATTTGAATGTGGGTGTCCTTCGCACGTGGCACTGGAAAGATTGGTTGTAGTAGAGAATTTATGTCAAGACTGCAGATTTTACCTAAAAGTAAACAGCCAAAGTCGACGAATTGTAATTTTCATGAAACCGGACCTTTATTCATAATGTCTTGAGGGGTCGTAGATGGTTTTTACCAAACAATTATCATCATTCTTTCTAGCACCCCTTCCCAAACCTGGCCTCAACCTGTTGTATTGGTAAGAACACCCTTTTTCAGAAGAAATCGTCAGAATGACCTGAATGTCGTATAACCTACATAAGTAGTTATTTTATGAGGTAGATTATATTTTGGTGTTTTAAGCTCTCATGAAAATTTGAAAAACAGAGATATGGAGGGAATTAAGATGAGTTCTGTCGTATAATTTGCTTATATATTCAAGAAATTATTTGATAAGAAGATATGACGTTTTCCCATCTACACTATGTAAAGAGCTTATGATATTCACTTAAGCAGGTGAAATACAGTAGTACTATGCAATTATAATTCCATTGCATAAATGGATTTTTGTCCAAAGGATTATTCATCATCTGATCATAGTTAATAGCGCGCCACTCTCTCGAACCGAAAAACGCCAGGAAGTGCCTTTCCTCCCTCCAGACAGAAAACATCATTAGTTTGAAACGAAATGTCAAAACATTTCCGTGTTCCCTGATCCCCGAGGCAATTTAGTGGGAGGAAAAACGTCTGCATCTGCCAGTTGTTCGAACGGGGATTCAATTTCAGGTTGATGGCTCTTCTCTTCTGCCCTTGTAGTATAGGCGAGTGCCAGTAGCTTATATCCTCTTCCGGATTTCATCTCCAGACTTTTTATCTCGACAACAAATACTTCTTGGAATTGCTACAATAGCTACATTGTTTTAAGTTTTCTATTTATTTGTAGTTATGAAAATTTATGTGCAAAGAAGCGGTAACGTTTAGAATATTTATTGCAATTAACAAGAGTAAGTTGAATTCTCTTTGGCATAGCTTTATTGGCGTTGTTTGCATATGCCCAATTATTCCAACCGCCCCCCGGTCTGTTTCGATCGTAGTCGGGAGTCATGTTACTAAATATGATTTTATTGTGCAATGAAATTATTTAATTTCCCATGCCATGTCTTCTGCTAGACTCTCTGGTTCAAAAGTCAACCCCACCCCCCCTCCGCCAACTAAATCTTTGCCTTTGAAGAACCGAGTTAACGCACAGTATTCTTCATCAGTTTGCAGCCTTGGCTATGTACTTTTAATTCCCCTGAGTTCAGGAACATGCCCGCCCTATCTCCCTTTCAGGTGATTCGATTCCATTTTTTCTTTAGTCCTTCTCCTTACATTCAGCTTCTATTTTGTTTTTGTTGTTCCAAAACCCGTCGCTAATAGTGGAAGAAAGGAAATTTTTGCTAGTGCCACAAATGTATTTCATTTTTTTTATGTAGAAATTTTATACTTTGTATGGAAGTATAATATAGCAGATACTATTAAGAAAAACCTAAAAATCGCATACTTTTCTTCCATTAACTATCTGTTGTATTTTGACTGATACGTGGAATATTATGTGAATTTAGTCGACATCCAAAATTTCCCTTGGAAGATCTTGATCGTCCGTTTCTGAGGAAAAGCATTATTGCAAAATGCTTTTTTTAGCCGAACAAACGATGCACTCTTAATCCTACAATTAATATGAAAGTTTCAAAGTGTTTTTCCTTTGTATATATCCGTTTATGGGCTTATCTTTTATAACCATATATCATCGCACGTGTACGAATATGATATTTCCTGGAATGAATTTTCCATTACATAAGGAGGAGTAGTCTCATATCCTTTTGCATTATTGAATGTCACTGGCATTCAGGCCTGAAAGTGAGTAAGGAGTGGAAGTTTTTATACTTCTCACGCGGTCCCTCAATAAATGTAAAGGCTTATGCAACGCGCTAGTTTAACTTTTTATTCCCATCAATTTTTATTCCCTATAGATATAAAAGCATAGAAGTATGTGTTGGCATGGTTGTCCTTTTGATATAATCACGTATTCATATATTATAGATCCTCGCTGTCTGGAATCATGTTGCATTATTCCTTATTATACGGCGAGTAGTTTTCATTCTCGACCATTACAGGTTTTTGCAAACAGCCAAACACATCTGATGTTTATGTTGCTCATTCTTATGGGGTAAAGTGGTTTTGTCATAATTTTTACCGAACCAATATTATTGCTGCAGTCGATACAACCAGCTATCGATAGATTTCTCTTCCAAAGCCAGAACTATTTGCAGCATTCAGAGGGCAAAATCATCATCATCACATGCTATAACGACTTGAATAATTTATGATTCATAATTGCGCATATTCCCTAATGCAACCGAAAGTTTGGTCATTCATAAGAGATAATGGCCGGTTATCTTAGACTATGTTAAGTACTTCATTAGGATATGATTTATGTATGTTTTCCATAGGTTTTCTTCTGGTTAGTACCAAGAACGAGATTGCTGTATGTTATTCTTGTGGTCTCCTTGTTATTGGATGATGCAGTTATGGCCTTGCGAGGAAGCAACTGCTAACACCACTGTCATCCTATAACTTGTAAATTAAGAATAAACCGACTGCCCAGAAAATTCCCACGATGTCAGCCACCCACATTGGGGGATATGTCAATGCACCTCATTCGGTGCGCTTGGGCATTACTTGACGTTTTTTGCAGCGTGCCTTCGACCCCCAGCTGCAACCCCTTTCATTCCCTTTACTGTAACTCCTTTCATATTCTCTTTCTTCCAGCTTACTCTCCACCCTCTCCCAACAACTGATTCCTAGTGCAACTGCGAGGTTTTGTTACACCTTTCAAACCTTTAACTCTCAATTACTGTGTCAGGGCTGAATGACCTCATACGTCCCAGTGCTTGGCCTTTGGCTTAACCTCAGTTCAGTTCTACAATGTAAGTTACATGTCCATGCGGAGAGGGATCATTAGCTGCACATCGACCTCTTGTACCCTCTCTTGATGCTAAATATTGTTAAGTACATTCTCAGTCCAGCTTTTTCTTTCATCTCAGATCTACAACATTAGATATTTTTTTCACCACTCTAAAACTCTTATCTACCTTACTATGGAAACCTTTAAGCAACAACCTCTCTCTCTCTCTCTCTCTCTCTCTCTCTCTCTCTCTCTCTCTCTCTCTCTCTCTCTCTCTCTGTTTATAAAACAAACCAAAAAAATTCTTTGCGCATTTTGATAGTAGAAACTGATAAAAAAAATTGCATAGGTCGCTTAAGAGACAATAGAGGAAACCTAGTGAATTCAGACTTAGTAAAAGTAACCGAATAAGCTTTTTTCTATAGTTTTCACAAGTGAAAACACTACCTCAATCCCTGAACTAGCTATTAAATATGAAGAAGCAGAACCGTTGGATTAAATAATATTTACGGAAGAGGACATTAAAAACAACATAGAAAAATTAAACAAGTTCAAATCTCCTGGCCCGGATGGGATTCATCCAAGAGAAATTAAGGAGTTAAACTCTACAGAAAAAATGCAGAACAACGAAAGAAACCAAAAGAATGGAAACGAGGTAAAGTGCCCTCAGTTTACAAAATAAGTTCTAGAGGAGAGCCAGGAATCAGCTAATCTGTCTAACGTCAGTCCGTTGTGAGATTTTTAAGTCCATAATTGCAAATGAAATTGTGGATCACATTAATAGAAACAACTTGTTAAACAATCAACAAGGCGTTACACAAAACAGATCCTGCCTATCAAACCTCTTGGTAAACTGATAGATATACTCTACTTAGACTTCCAAAAGGCATTTGACAAAGGTCCACACTAGAAACTATTGACAAAAGTGAGTGCTTTGGGAACTGTATGAGAAATAGCAAACTGGATCGAAGAATGGCTAATTAATAGAAATCAGGGAGTCGTAATAAATGGTGAAGTATCAAAATAGGCAGATGTGACAAGCGGTGTTCCTTAGGGTTCTGTCCTTGGCCCACTCTTGTTTTTTATTTACATCATTGATATTAATGTAGGCTTAACTAGCAGGATAGCCCAACTTCGGTGTTAATGCAGCAGACCCAAATGCAGTAGAGAGTTTAAGAAATGGTTTAAAGAAAATAGGAGACTGGTCAAAAAGATGGCAAATGACTTTTA
>NC_087202.1:59853735-59883735 GCF_015104395.2 Macrobrachium nipponense | reverse complement strand
GTATTTCGATCCTAGATTACATATTGAATAAAATACATTGATTGTTTTTTTTACATTCAAACCACGTTAATGGGTATACGTTCGTAACATAACCATATATATACCTCTGTAAAACTGCTTCTCCTTGAATATTGATTGTTATGGCGCTGTAAAAGTTCAGTAGTCTTATGAGTATCTATTGTTTATGCTTGTTTTAAGCTCTCTTTTATTCTGTGATGGAATGTGTATGTAATTGTCGAGACAAATAAATAACCATGAGAAATTAATCCTCATATACTGGTTATTCTACTTATATAAAACAAATTGATATCATTATTATGTCAAAATAAACTACCGTAAGAGAATATTGTTATTGATGCTTTCATGGTGGTAGTTTCAAATAGAACAAAAGCGAGATTTTCTTTTGAAACTGAATTAGGGAGCAGAAAGGGACAAATTATCTCATTAATTTATAGCCATAGAAACTTAATGCTATATATATCATGGGCTTTGAATAACTGTACCTCACGGAAGTCTCCATATTGCTAGATATCTCCCTAAGTTCTCTGCGCGTTTGGGATTGTGTCTGTTTAGATGGCGTCTTTTTTATTAAGTTGTGTTCTGGATCTGGCTTTTGGTTTTTCATTAAAAAATTTATATATATTCTTTGCCAGAAATAAGAAGTTATCCCTGTCTGAAAATAGGATTCTCATCCTTAAAAGAAATCTTTTACGCTGTGGCGTAAACAACCTTATAAAAAAGAATTTAGGCAACATACGGAAGCCCTCTGATGGTCTTCAGGGCGGCTGCTTCCTAGGCACTCCTGTCATCATCAGCTAACATACTGGGTAACCTAATGAACATTCTGAATGCTTTCGCATGACAGAATATGAAAATGCAGATTTATATTAAGGGGAGAAATACGGTTGCTTTATTTTTTTTTATTTTGAACAGATTCAATTTCACAGTAGTGAACAAGCTTTCGCATGACAGAATAAGAAAATGCAGATTTATATTAAGGGGAGAAATACGGTTGCTTTATTTTTTTTATTTTTGAAAACAGATTCAATTTCACAGTAGTGAACAAGCTTTCGCATGACAGAATAAGAAAATGCAGATTTATTAAGGGGAGAAATACGGTTGCTTTATTTTTTTTATTTTTGAACAGATTCAATTTCACAGTAGTGAACAAGCAGTTCAGAACAATATATATATATATATATATTATATATATATATATATATATATATATATATATATATATATATATATATATATATATATATATATATATATATATATATATATATATATATACAGAGCGCTTGTTGAGTTGTTGACATAATCATCTACACCTTAACAGTTGAAATCACTAAATAAATCCATGATCTGCATCCTATTTTAGTACCATTTTAAAATCTAGCAAACTTGTCTATAATTGCGAGTTATCATTAGCTTTTGTTGTCTCTTAAGAACACCTCGCCTTCACCTTAAATCAAAGGAAGTCGAAGCAAAACAGAGGCTTCCACTAAAACGTAGAATCATCGCTGTATTCTGATGTTTTTTGAGACAGACTGACAAATGGGGAAATACTCGCACACGAACCCTTTGCAACTTCCCTGGTTAACGTCACAATATACAGCTTTAAGCCTATAGCACTAATACATAGAGGATGTGTTTATGGATAATTCATTATTGTTTTTTTGTATTATCATTCTAATCTTCAAATATATTCCGAGGAGGATTTTAAGACCAAATTCTGTCTTTGGTCTTTTACTGCTGAGCGTCCAACAGTTGTACTTTCGCTTCCTGAATTTAATTTGATCTTTTTCTCTGAACTGAATTCCAGCAGATTGTAGAATCACTATGAAACCGTCATTGTTCCAAGGAATTCCTCCTTTTTAACGCCTAATTTTTACCACAAGGAACAAGTTTGTTCATTTGGCGGTTTTCATTTGTTTTGTCTGGGTAATATTTCTTGTTTTAATTATATTTTGGATGGTAGACAATCTTTGTATTACGTTATAATTCACTTGATTTGTTATGGGTATGTATGTTCAGTTTTATTTCTTCCCTTCATTATTACTGAAATAAAGCTAGAATGTTTAAAAATTTTGAACCAAAAAGGAACGCAGTTTATTTGAACTGATTCTGTTTTACGTAATGGGAACGATGTCAGTGTTTCTCATTAAAAATCAAACGATATGAACTGTGAAATGTTATTTGATACATTTCCGGGTTTATTAGACCTTTTAGAGCAGGGTGAGGAAATTATTAATTAAAGGGTGAACATTTACTCATTGAAATCCATTGTAAAACAATGGGTGTATGTCACCTATAGTTATTGATATACTCGAACTTGTGATGTTTTTTCTCTGCGAAATTAACAGAATATGTAGTCATAAAATATATCAATGGAAGTTGAATTAACAATGCATCTGTTCTCTCTCTCTCTCTCTCTCTCTCTCTCTCTCTCTCTCTCTCTCTCTCTCTCTCTCCTCTCTTTTAAATTTTGTTATAGGTAACGCTCATGTTTGTTGGAAAATGTAGTTGCTATTTTATTTTTGTTATTCTTCTAAATAGATAAATAATGTCTTTAATGATATTCTGGCCGTAATCTAGGAATATGTGTTTGAAGTTATTTGCTAAAGGTTTTGAGGAACTGGTGCTTCCGAATTTCGATTTTCATTAAATCTCAACGATTTGCTTGATTGTCTGAAAGGAACAAAAGAAAGGGGTGTTTAGTGTATAATTAAGTCACAAGAGACGATATTCTCTACCAAAAGTCAACGAAAACGAAAGATTTTTATTCCAAACCCAAAATAACATAAAGGAACTCCGGTAGACTTCTTCGAATTTCGTGAACCATCCTTTATAAGCGCCTCAGTGGCTCATCGTATGGTCTTGACCTACCACTTCGGTGGCCGCGAGTTTCGATTCTCGGGCATTCCATTGAGGCGTTAGAAGTTCACTCTCGACGTGGTTCGGAATTCACGTAAAGCCGTTGGTCCCGTTGCTGAATAACCACTGGTTCCACGCAACGTAAAAACATCATACAAGCAAACGAACCATCCTTTATTTCCAGTCTCATTATTACACTTTTCAATAATTTCAGGAGTCTCTCTTCTTCGGGAAGCTGCTGCGGCAAAAGTTCCCTCTCCGAACTTCGTGACACTTGTCGCAGACCGTGAGACAATTAAGGAGATGAGTCGTTTGTTTTCGATGCCTGTCGTTTTTCCCATCGTATTTTACTAATGATTTATTCTTCCCGTATCATCCAATTCTTGTACGTCCTCTATTCCCGCACCCCCCCCCCCTCCCCCCTTTTTTTACTGCATTTTCCGTTCTCCCTATTGCTCTTCGCTTTACAATTCCTACTTTGTTCAATTCATTTGCGAATTTTAGTTTTAGTTTCAATAACACGAACATCTTCGACGAGGACTGTCTTTTGATTTAGGCATGAATGTCTGGTGGGTTATCGGAATAAATATCGGCGCACCTTTTCTATGTTCATTATGTTTTCAACACCCTTTGTTTGCTTTTATGGGGAGAGAGAGAGAGAGAGAGAGAGAGAGAGAGAGAGAGAGAGAGAGAGAATTTTTGCGACCTGCTCTGCGTCTATTTGTAAGAGAACGTGTTTCTTCCGAGAGAATGTTGAACAATTAAGGCAGCTATTCTGGTTGCTGTGACAAAAGACAATTGGAATCAAGGAACCCTCTATTTTGTATAGAAACTGACAAAGACTGTGGGAAGGTTGGGTAAAAATCCTAGGGAAACTGATAAAACGCCTTAAACTAAGTAATACTTAAAATATCTCCTGTCCGCCTCCTAGCGGAACGATCCAGCAGTAAACTGACCATTTTTCATCTGTTGGCTGACTAGGACTACGGGCGCAATACGTATTAGCCCCATTACACGTATCCCCGGTTTCCTACTGCCAACCTGGCCTATGGCGCCGTAGGAAAATTCTGGCCTACGGCTAGAGTTATTACACGTATTTGAACGGCCGGTGGCAAGTGGGTGAGTGTGGCACTGTTTGTGGTGGAGGAGTGACATGTCTTCTCTCGACGACAATCTCGTTGCTATTGCTCTAGCGTGCTGTTTGAAGGTGAAAACAAGAAAAAGGAAGATTTGGTCCAAACATTGGCTGCGTAACAAAAATACTCTCATGTTAACTTAATGAAGGAACTAGCACTAGCAAAAGATGACTGGTTTAACTACATGCGAATGGATCATGGACACATATTTGGAACTCTTAAGTCAGGTATCACCTTTAATAAAAAAAAAGGACACTTGCATGAGAGAAGCAATTAGTCCACATGAGCGTCTTTCAGCCACTTTGAGATTTCTTGCTACAGGAAGAACATATAGCGATCTAAAGTTTACAACAATTATATCGCAGCCTTCTCTCAGTGCAATAATCCCAGAAACATGTGCAGCAATCTGCAAATGTTTAGGCCCAAAATATCTGAAGGCAAGTTTATTTTGCACAAATACTAATTTCTTGTTTAGTATGACATTCATACCAGGTTAATTTAAAAAAATAAAGAAGTTTCAAAACTTTATTCCAGAGTATCCAAGGTTCATAAATGTACAGGTGCAGCCTCAGACTGATGTCATCCATACGGTGAGCAATTACACGCTACGTCCTCAGTCGTGACGTACGACGGCCGTACGGCCAACTTTAGTACTGGCGAAAGTTCATCCGGCCGGCTGTGGGTGAGCGTTCATACGGCCAATTTGCTATCACAAACGCTCCGGCTTGAACATATGCTAGCGTCGCGACCGACGGCGCCGTAGGAAACCGGATAATGTAATATGGGCTTAAAAAAATAAAAACGATAGAATAACCGGAGAGGCGGCCGGAAGTCACAACTGTCCTCGTGTTGCTTTTCTCCACTAGTGGGAAAGAAAGCATCTGGAATGAAGTAATGGATGAGACAGAAAGAGGAAAGTATGGAATGTTTTTGAAATGGAGGGGAAGTGGAAAATACGAGAGAGAGAGAGAGAGAGAGAGATAGAGAGAGAGAGAGAGAGAGATTCATTTTGCAGGAAAATGTAAAAGGCAGATACAAGGGAAACAACCTGTGACGTAAAGCCTCTTTGTTTCTTGCTCAAGAGTCTCTTGAGCCTTGAGATGTCATACCTGATTGATGTCGGTGAAAAGAGGAGGAGGCTGAAGCGTGCTAGATTCATCTGTCTTTCTTAACTAGTGGAAGAGATTCATAAATTCAGGTGCGGGATGTATTAGTAGGGATGTGTCATCGTTAGGATATACTTATATGAGATATATTGATACAGATGAAATTAACGTGCGGGCTATTACTATTAGGTTATGAAGAACCAGAAGAACATTAAGTGACTTTCATGAAGATTTCAGTACTTAGAATAATTTTAATCATCACACTTAGTCATTATCATCTTTGGGTCCGACGCCATGCGACGCGCAGCTCCTCTGGAATTCCAAAAGTCATTTTTTGTCAGTAATGATCAAAATGCATTATTTAGCATTTAGAGTCACCGTTGTAGATTCTCACCAAGACTAGTAAACTTTTAAAAGAAATCTTTGGTTCTGTTAATTTTCTGTTTCTAGAGGTCGTATCGTCGTGTAAAACCCATATAAATAATATGGAGTATTGAAAGCCTCTCAAAAAATGGAGTTTTTTTTTTTTTTTTTTTGCACTACAATGTCAGTGTACTGTGTTCTCTTGTTACAAGAAATTAAGCTTTTACTTTGAATTACATCAGGGCATAAAATTTTAACTATTTCCTGCCGCCTTTGCATTATTCTGAAGTTAGAATTTTTTGTTTTCCGAATGCGTATGATAACGCTGTTTTGAAAATTGCGTTGTAGATATGGTGTACAATTTTGCATTTGTGTCAGTATTGAAAAGGCTTCAGTGCTTTTGTCCGCTTTTTTAAAAACATTTACAAATGATTTATAGCACGTCCATCAATGGTACGTTTCCAGGGGATTGTGCTTTCGCGCTTCGTTTCTGTACTTTTTATACATTTTTTAGGACAAAATTTTTCATGGCTAAAAGTAAGGTATCTTACTTTTATTTGCTTTTGTGATAGTCACTGTATTTCAGATTTGAAGTCCTCACTAGGGATTCAGTTATGTCATTTTTGCCACACTCTAATATACCAGGAAACGTATTGTAATAGGAAAGCAATGGTAGATGTCTACAGTTTTTTATCAATTGTTTTCATACGGTATCGCTTATTGATGATGGCAGTGAAATATCAATTCGTGGTGTCTGTAAATTGCCATTATTTTTTTGGTAAAGTAAACCATTAAAATTCCACAGTGCGTGGAACTGTTTCTGGAATAACTTTTTTCATTATATTTAATATATTATATATAACAATTATTTGTCCTAAATTTTTCATGTGGCATACATCAGGATTTGCCGTAATAAGTATTTATTTGATTTTAACAGCAGGTACCTAGTAAACCTTCATTCCCGACGTACTACTTCCGTTTTAAATTCATTACTTTCTGGTTATGTAATAGACGTGTTTCCTATATATTATACTCTTAGAACACTTGAGATTCCCTTGTGGAGGTACAGTAAGTAAGACGAGAAATCTTTACTCGATTATAGGGCAAAGGTGATGCACAAGTGGTCTTTGAAGCAGCGAAGAGAACACTTGCGAGCTTCATACTCAGAATGTACCCAGCATTGTCTTGTTGTATGTTTTTCGTCACCCATATTAGTTGTGTGTATAAACTCATTATTCCAATGTATAAACTCTTTATTCCAATTTATTTTATGCACTTAATTTATTTTATTTTCTCTCTCTCTCTCTCTCTCTCTCTCTCTCTCTCTCTCTCTCTCTCTCTCTCTCTCTCTCTCTCTCTTGCGAAGACAAAAATTAAGGCGGATTTCGGTCTTAATGCTAAGGAATATATTCCTGCTCATGTTGGGTAGTAATGAATCATTTTAATTTGCTAAAGGTTTAAGGTACATTTGTTACCTGGCTCGGCAGGAGTTCGCTTTCTTCCTCAAGGTTTTTCTGCTTTTAAGATAATTAGTAAGTTCAGATTAAGGCGTTAGAAAAGATATAAAGTATTTCATGAGACTCTGTTTCTCATGACATTTATATAACTAAGAAATATCAAGTTGCAAGCCGTTTTATTGTCAAGAAAATTATGTTTTAATATGACAGAGAATGAATTAAAGGGAAACAAAGGTTAGTTTACATGCCTAATTTTTAAACGAGTTGTCAAATGTGAAATGAATTTGAAAGACCTTTTCTGTTCTATTGAATTTATATCAAGTATTTCTGGAAGTATTTCTGGGTGTGTGGTCATTCATTGGTGAGGAATAATACTTCTTAACTCTGTATAAAACATTATGTAGAGATACACGTGATCCTTCCCTCTCTTATCCCTCCCCTCCCCTTTTCCCTCGCCTGTCCCCTTTCCTTTCCCCTACCCCCTTCCCTGTTCCCCTTTCCCATTCCACACCTAACCTCCCCTCTCTCTCCCAATCCCTTCCTCTCACTTCCCCATCCCATTCCTCCTTCCCACCTATTCCCCCTCACCCTTTTTTTCTACTTTTTCTTCTCCCTCCCTCTCCCTCTGTGTTCTTTAAGATTTAAGAAGACGTTGAAATCCAATGGGCGTTTCTTCAGGAAGTGGAAGAGATTCCGAAGACAGATTCTGGAATTCTTCCCTGAAGAGAAGTGGATCGGACAGGAATCCGTTTAGGGACTGAAGAAGACTTCACAGCATACTGGAAACTTCGAGAATTTAAGACGTTATAATCCAATGGGAATTGCTCCCGAAATGCTTCAGGAGCTAAAGACTACTTCAAAGGATCATTGAGTTGTAAAGACGTCTTTCAAGAATATTATTTTAATAACTAGTAACTGTCCACACTGGACACTGGAATCTTTAAGAATTTAAGACGTTATAATCCAATGGGTATTCCTCCCGGAATGCTTCGGGAGCTAAAGACTGCTTCAAAGGATCCTGGAGTTATGAAGACGTCTTTCAAGAATAATATTTAAATAACTAATAACTATGCAGAAATTTACAACATTAAGTGACCCAACGGTTTAGAACAAAGGATTTTTGCCTTAGCATTGTTATTTTCGTTTCGGGTAATTCTAGATTCTGGAACAACAGCAGGCGCTGCTGGTGATGGTCCGGAACCGCCAATGGCATCAGCATTGATTAAAAAACCTGCTCCTACACCAAGATCAAGGTCTAGACTAGAGAATACATGTATTCTCTAAACCTTGACCAAGATATGATACATGACCGGAATGTAAAGGGGCTGGTGCCGCCCATAGACATTTGATGACTCTTATTAGTAGGGTTAACTTAAATGTGGGTATGGGTATGGTACGCATGGGGGTAAGGGCATGGGTATGGGAGTGGTATGGGGTTGGTATGGATATGGGTGTGGAATGAATATGAGTATGGGTATATAATACAGATATGGGTATGGTAGGGATATGGTACGGATATAGGAACTAGCAAGTGCGAGCTATAGCTATAGTTAGTTCTATAAGCATAATCTGTTACCTGTTTATTGTACAGTGGCTGGTATAATTAGCAAAATACCACAAATCATTGACTACTATTTTCTTGATATTGTTATTTAGGAAATCTAGATTTTGTTGTTCTTTTTGTAACATGATACAGTAATTTGATATTATTCAGCCTTGAAATGAAAGAAAAATAATTACCCAGGTACGTAAATATGTTCATAAAAACTGACCGGATCGCAAAGCGCATATGTACAAGATTAGGGAGAGGTGCACCACGGTTGAAGTGTGACCTACAGGAAGTATAATATATATAGTTACATTGATTTATATATTGTACTGTTAATTATACCTTGATAGATATACCTCCAAATATTTATACACGTCAGAATATTTTTTTCTCTCTCTCTCCTTAGTCGGATTAAGATGCCACTTGCTTAAAAAAAAAACTGGTTTACAGTGAACAGCATTTCCATTCTTCTCCGAATTGGCTGAGTAGTGCCCTTGAGAGTAATGTTGTTTTTTTTTATTTTACCCGACACATCATCTCTGATATCCATTTTCTAGCAACGGGTAGAGATCATTATCGCACCAATTTACAGAGTTTCGGGACAAGGAAGAATGGATGTCTTCATACGGCATTGCATTGTTGAGAGGAACTATTTTAGCAACAATTCCTTCTTTGACCTTCAAGAAGTTTGCTCTTCATTTCTACCTTGCTTGTTTGTTTGTTTAGTTAGACATCGGATTCAATTATTTTTATTAAAAGGGAGGCCAACAACAGTTCTGGTTGTTTTTTTGGATTTTGAGTTTATAAAGAGAGGAGAACAAGTCAAAGTTTGCTATGGGTTGGGAGTTTGGTGTTTTTGACTGCAACAGTACCCCACCTCAGGACTCCTCAAATCTTCCCTTTTTAAAGATTTACTTTGTACAGGTAAGTCCTCAGGGCTCTCTCTCTCTCTCTCTCTCTCTCTCTCTCCTCTCTCTCTCTCCTTTTATATGATGTCCTGGCTTGTTATAGTTCATTTTTCATTTACGCTTTGGAAAGAAAATCCTGAGGCAACTATGATTTGAAAATAGCAGAATTGTTGGTATTCTACAGGTGATAATGAAATATGGACCTTTCAGTATCGAATATGACACGTACAAATACATAAGAAATATATCAGGATTTCCCATGTAAGGGGGTAGTACCGTCAGTGCATCTCACACGGTGCACTGTAGGCATTACTTAAGGATTTTCGCAATGTTCCTTCGGCCCCTACTGCAACCTCTCTCATTCCTTTTACTATACCTCCATTTATATTATTTTTCGTTCATCGTGATAACCTTCCTCTCCTAACAATTGCTTCATAGTGCAACTGCGAGATTTTCCTCCTGTTACATCTTTCACACCTTTTTGCTCTCAATTTCCCTTTCAGCTTTGAATTACCTCATAGGCCCCAGCGTTGAATTCTATATTCCATTCCTGTTTCAGAATTTGAATATAACAGATGGCCGCCAAATGAATAAACCGAGACAGATTGCTTGCTATATAATAAGGAGTGTTAGCTAAAAATTGATCATAGTATGAAAGCCTGACACCATCCAAGTACATGAAATTGGATTGCTACATTATGTACATCATGAGGTTGGTACAAATTCATAAATTATCTAGGAATGGAGAAATTTTAGCTGGTTTGAACAGTGTCGCCTTGTGATGCTCAGTGTTCCTGTTCTTATTGCATTAAATTATTTTCTTATTTGTGTGTGTGTGTGTTTTTTTTACGCGTATTACTATGGTTGTTAATGATCTTGCCACTTTTATAGGGTACATTATTTTCGTTATTCAAGTACTTTGTTGCTGAATAATGGAAAGGAGACGGATATTTACGTCATAATGATTGAAGGAGTGTAATAAGCTGAACGTAATGAATTTTCCATTGAGAAAGTCATTCTATGTACATGACCTGTGAAGGCCTCGCTAAGAGGACATCAAATCGGATGAACCTTCTGATGATGGTCTCCATGCTCTTGCAGATTCCCAGGATGGAAGATGAGGGGAAAAAGAGCAGCATCGTTGCCAACGATGTTAATATATTGTTACGATGATAGTTCATGTTTTGCGCTGGCCGACTGCTTGCGCAGTTTTACATGTATTTATTTATTCTTTTTTTATATATATAAATCATTGTGTGGTAAGGTAGCAGCCAACAGCGGGTCATTGCATTGTAGTACATTGGCGCATAAAGTAAATCAAATGACTGTTATAAAAAGAAGTGGCAGTATATTTACGCAGGGATTTCCCTCCCTTTTAACAGATTTATTTTCTCTTTCCATGCCAAACAGAATTTTTTATATGAATTGATGGACAGACTGGTTACACCTTACTAGCTCGTTTGCTTTTTTCTTTATCAAGAGAACACATATGGCAGTAAACAGATGTTCAAAGATATAAATAGAGGATATATTATGCCAGGGTTTGGAGGCAAAACTGTCGTGTGGTATTTGGCAAAGTTAAATACTTGATTTCAACCTCGCCTTGGCACGTCACGAAATGCTCCTTATTATTCTTTTATTTTTGGTCTTCAATAAATTGTGTTGTAACACAAAGTTAGGGATTAATTTTAGTCCCTGGACGTGAACATAAACGCAAGACGCCCTTTAAGTGTGTGTACCAGTATATAGTCAGTTTATGTGAAGTTCTGCTTATTCCGTTGAGAGGAAGCTTTACGTGTCGCCTGCAGGCTTATCATTGTTCAACTACATTTCACACTTACTTCATTCCTCTCTCTCTCTCTCTCTCTCTCTCTCTCTCTCTCTCTCTCTCTCTCTCTCTCTCTCTCTCTGCAGATGATTCCTGTTTACTCTAGCTTCCAATCCTCCCTTTAACCGTGTCCCCCAGGGTTCATTCCCTGTGCATGCCTTCATTTGAATGCCTTGTCTTACGTTCCAGTTGGATATTAACTGTTTATTGCACGAATTTAATGAATGCTTTAAGAACGCTCTAATCCGCTTACTCCTTCATGTGGTAATTGTCATAACAGAAAGATCAATTAATAGGCTCCCTTTGCTCTACCCCTACGTATATTAGCCTATTTTCTCGGTATTTTGAATTACGAATTTAAATATGTGATGGTTACTGATTCTGAAGAGTATAAGTATGTAAGTGCATCAATTTTCTTTCTTACTTCTTTTGCTTATTTTTCATTAGGTTTGTTTTCAATCCCATTCTCTTGTATTTGACTCAAGTCGTCTTGTTCATATATGCGTTTATATCTTACTATGATATTGTTATTATCATTTGTACGTAACGCTGTTTGTATTGTTCTGCGATAAATTATAAGAAGGGGTGAATTAATTGGTCCAAAGTCCTCTTATGAGCCTTAACCGTGTTTTCCGAGTTACAGTTTTATTTATGGTTTAGGTAATATCTTTTGTCTGATTTTTAATTTTAGATAAAAAAAGTTCAAAGAATATACGTTGTCCAGCTGTACACACATGAGAGTACATAGATAAGTCTCTCTCTCTCTCTCTCTCTCTCTCTCTCTCTCTCTGAGCTGCATATGCAGAACGCAATCCCCATCTCAAATTGAGATAGCAATCATACATCGATGACACTGTCATGTGCTGCATGGTCTCACATGTCTTGGATTTATTGGAGTCGGGCACCTTTGCTGTTCACCCATCATGATTTATATCTCAACATATGCTGTTATCCGGCCGTTACCGGTAAATTAATCCATTGACAAAGCCAATTGTTCCTCATACTCCTTTATTTTTAAAGTGCTTTAATTTAACTTGACTTCTGCGTCTGTATGGCTGTCTGTTTAGGTTAAAACTTGAGGAATGTTATAGACAAGAAGATGGATTACAGTGGGTAATCCTGTAGTAGATTCTTTGGACAATGTTTTCTTGTTTTCATTTGACTGAGTTTGTGTTCATCATAAATCTTGCCTGTATCTACACTTTGTCTTAATAATATTGCAAGTGGCTTTGCGATAGAATGAACTACTTTCTTTAACAAAATAGCAGGAACTCCATCAGGCCCTGCTGCAGCTCCATTTTTAATTTCATTAATAGCCTGCACAATATCAGCTTCATTAATATCTATGTCAGCTAAATATTCACTATTTTCGTACCTTACTTCTATATCATTATCTTCATTATCTATTCTATTGTATGGGTTAAATGTGAAATACATTTGACGAAAAATGTAAAGCTTTTCTGTAGCTATGCCGGGTTAGCATCATTTTAATGGCATTTTTATTGTAGTATCGAAGGATGTTCTAGATAGAGATCATGGCGACCTGGCTCAAAATGTTAGGCTTGTGTAATTACGATTCAAGTGCTGCTCTTACTAATGTTTGCCAACTTATTTGTTCTACTCTTAAGAGCAGTTTCTTTGGTGAGGTATCTCTTCTGCGGCATTCTATCTCTTCATTTGGGTAACATGGTAAAATACTACATACGTTGTATTCGTATGTAGGATGTCGGTAAAAGGGGAACAAAATCTACTTTAATGTGCTGTATTATTTCCTTTGCTACTGAAAGAATTGTTGAATAAAGTTACAGAATAATGCAGAGGAAATTGAATAATTGAACGTTAGGCTTTAAACTGAACCGTTTTTTTTTTTTTACTCAACAACAGTGGACAGATGTTCGAGCTTTGGAACTTTTAAGAAGTTTATCTATTTAAATTGCTAACTGTTTATGCTTTTATAATAGAATATGGCCCTTATTTTCTTTTGAAATAATGCCAGGTATATTTTAATAAGATTTGCCTGCATCCTTCTGTATGCATATGCGTGACTTGTAAGTTATTTTTTTCATTTGCTACGAACCGCAAGTTATTGGAGTTTGCCTCAAGTGTGATTCCGCAACACTAATCAACGACTTAACTATGATTGCGGATCTTAAATGGGTGACTTAGGTATGGTTACGTATCACAAAACGATTACGTTGGTATAACTGAGGTTCTGATTCGATTATTTTGGCGCGGAAGCTGTTAGATATGAGTTGTCTAGCATACAGCCTTCCTAGTGTGGTCACAATGAAACTGAATGGTGTAATTATGCAAAATGTTGGGTATGGTTTCCACAAGACTTTATAGGATGACTAAGGTTCGTCATAAATAACGCATAAGTAAAAAAAATATTTTCTGATATTCTTATGATTTCTCGGAACTTATATAAAAGGACCATAACGTTGATTGGTGTATCGTAAAAACTTTAAAGGAATATTTCCGCGTCACAAGATTCGTGCCCTCTTTCTCTCATGCTTCTCGCTTTGGAACTTCCAACAGAATACTCCTCTCTCTCTCTCTCTCTCTCTCTCTCTCTCTCTCTCTCTCTCTCTCTCTCTCTCTCTCTCTCTCTCTCTCTCTCTCTCAGCGTATAATCTGTGGGGCAAGCGAATATATAGTTTCAGTGGGGAAAATATTTACTTTCATTGGATATAATCGTCGAATTCTTTTGGCATTTCACTCATCTGATGGGGGAAAATAAATAGAGAAGGGGAAAATAAATACTTAAACTTACTGTGCACACTATTTGAACAGAAATCCTTTACCATGTCTATTAATATTTGTAAATTTAATTGAAATAAATTTGTACCGTCTTTAAAGTTTTCGAAAATGTTCTTGTGAGACTTCAGTGTTGCAAGTATTTTCAAGCAGTTGGCACAATATTTGAAAAATTGGTTCTTTATTCACTGATAAATAATTGTCCATCACCCTCAATGTACGAGTGTTCTACTGATTAGTAAATACCGCTAATGTTTTCAAGGTTCTTTCTTGATGCGTGACATTTTCACATGTCATAATTTGAATATTTTTTACTTCATAAGCTGTGTCTTAAAACCGTGTATATATAACCATTCCATTTTGGGGAGGAACTATGCATCGTGTAGGACGTATCTCTCGATTGATAAATTCGTTATATTGAATTTACTGAGATTAAAGAAGAGGTATCTTCTATTTTCGTCTCGGTTTCCTCAGAAACGAAAATCGTTGAGGAATCAAAAAATGAAAGATACAGAGATGATTTATTATTACAGAAAACGAAATTATTCTTGCCATTGTTTGGTTATTGCTTCTAAGATTTAGTATCTAATGCTGCTTGCAAAACATAGTAAGCTTTTTGTTATAATTTCCTTCGTATCACCTTTTTTCATCCTTTGTATGTTTTGAAATTCGTTGCGTTAATTTGATTTCGTCATGTGAAGGTATATTTATGAAATTATGGCTGACATATGTTGCGGTAAAGTCTGGTTAATTCTTTTGAAATGTGGCAAAATCAGATGTGTTCGTTTTGATGCCTCAAACTATGATTAGTATCATCTGACCATCAATATTATTCCGTAAAATAGTACTACCAATATATTAGAGATATTAGGGAAGCTTTTGCTGCCCTATATTTGAACACTGATTTAAGATTCTGCGAGCGCACTGTATTCAGCGCAGTTTATTTAGCATATATATTTGCATGATAATTGTGATACTAAGGGGGAATATGATATTCATGAGAGAAAGAGCCAAACATTTTGGGTAATGGTTTCCAGAAATATAATTCATGACATATTTCTCCTTATGAAAAATATGTTTGTTTGATGTTTGTACTACTACTGCTACAGTACTACACTGATAATGCTACAATTTCCATTTGGTTTTTAAATAAGGATTTTTACCCTTACTCTTCTGTTTGTGTGTTAAAGGTGGATATATATTGCGATTAATGCGCCCCATAATTTGGATTATTAAGCTTCATTCAACACTTCGATGAAGCATATTAGAGTTGATTATTAGATTATTCTGGTGAAGTATTCTCACTCTCCAATTTCACATAGTCAGTCTAGAGATTCACTGTGCAAACTGGTAGTATTTGCACCCGAATGTTTTGCATTTCACTAGTAATGTTAATGAATGTCTTACCAATAAAAATAGTTTTTATTTTACTATGGATAAAAGAGAGGGTCAAGTAACGCCCAGTGTTAATAGCTTATAATTTATGAGTTGTTTGTTCTTCTATTACGATTCCCGTAGTTTTGATACGAGGGGAAGTAAATATATTATGTCCGTGAATGTCTTTCAATATCTTACACATTTTCATTACCTCCTGTATAGTATGTACTACGATAGTTGTAGGCTGGAAGTCTACCAGTTCTCAGTTACACTCTTAGAAGTTTTTGTGCTGGCTAATGTTGCATTTCGGAGACAGGTTTACCATTTTTTTTATTGCATCTTTCATCAATGTCTTTTTGGTTATTTTTTGAAAGTCCATTTAGTCCTTTGTATTCAAGGTAATCTGGAGTAAAATCCTGGTTCGATTTCTCCATCCTTGCAGAGTTTTATTTTTAATAGGAGGGTTCTTATATTTTTCTCTACCTTCCTGTTGTAGTTTCATCATATTTTTAGTTGTACGTTATTACCACATTCTTTTGCTTTTTCCAATGGTTTCAGGTTTTCATGTTTGAATTTCATTTCCGTTCTTTCCTTTATCGTTCCTCAGCATGTCACACATTTTGTAACGCTCATATTATGTTTTCATTTCTTCCTTTTTTCATACATAACGATCTTTTATTTTTTTTTTTTTTTTTTTTTTTTTTTTTTTTTTTTTTTTTTTTTTACAAAATCTTGTACCTGAGTAGAGATGTCTACTCATTTCTGTTAGCCTTTCAAAAACGTTATTTTTTAGAAGGTGACCTACAAACCGAAGACCTGTGGTGCGGGGTAGCGGTGCCTTCATGTCGCCATGACTTTTGTATCTAGATGCTACTTAGTGTCACGATTCAAAGCTTGAGAGTAGATGCGGGATAATGGATTTTCTGGAATCAACAGAGAGAGAGAGAGAGAGAGAGAGAGAGAGAGAGAGAGAGAGAGAGAGCGCGTAGTGGCACGTTTGAAATTTAAGAATTACTCAATGTATCCGAGGCTGGATTGAAGGGACGAAAAGAATAGGCATAGTATAACAGAGATCAAACGAAATGTTGAGACAGTGGACGGTCGAAGAAACAAAAGAAGTGTAATTGACTCCAGTGGTTTGCATGTTGTAAAGCGAAGAACAATTAAGGTCACTCTATCGTAGGATTCTCTCTCTCTCTCTCTCTCTCTCTCTCTCTCTCTCTCTCACACACACACACACACACACACACTCACACAATAGACAAAATAGTCTAGAACTGCGGATTGAGCAAAAGCGCACAAATTTCAGAGAAACCTGGAATGATGATCGGGGGAGTGGGTAAGAGATATTATGGGTAAATGGGGAATGCAGGATGCCCTCCAGGGGAATGTTGAGATGGATGGGAAAGGAGCTGAAGGGGAAATGATGCAATAAAAGGAAGAGAGGGGCCCTATAGTGATAAAGACTTGGGGCGGAGACATACAGAATATTCGGCTGTAGACCCTAAAATGAGGAGACAACAAAGGGGTAAGGGGTTTATCTAAGAGGATGAAAATGTCACATGAATGAGCATTGTTTTAGAAAGAAGTTGAAGAAAAAAAGGGGTAGTATTACCAGACTACAAAATTTGTTCCATTTAATGGGATAAATTGGTTAGATTGCCGAGGAAGAGATAGTTTCCTGAGCAAGAGTTTGCTATTGATGCTTTCTAACACATCCCGGCGGATTTTGTTTGAAGATTTTGCCTTTGAAGTGTTTCTGAGTGACCGCGCATTTGAAGGAGAGAGTTTTTTAACTTGAATTTCTCTTTCTGAGGATGTAATAGTCAGTTGTAAGAACAGAAAATTTTTCCGTGAAGAGGAAACTTAATTTATCCATTTTATTTTTATGCGAATATTTGGAAGCACCCAGAGAACGCAAATTTAAATAATAATTTAGATAATACAAACAATTATCTATTTAAGAAATCTGTATAGTTTTCTTAATGTTTTTTACGAAACATTGCAAATGCAGTTAAGGTAGTTACACAATTGCAGTCACTTTTATATGGGTTTCAGCAGAAATATTGCATGACAAAGGAGGTTCGCGTATTTGGTTTTGGAAAAGGTGTTGCATATTTCCCACTTTTATTTTGTGTCATGGTATGGGACGTTTTGCAACAAATTTCCATCAAAACTTATCGTTTTCGAAAGTATTTTTTGTATGTGGATGTCGTTGCCGCTCTTGAATGTAAAAGTCTCTTTGGATTTTTATAACGAGCTATTCGTTTCAGTTGTTCAGTTTAACGTGACTCTCATTTCACTTATAAATAGAAACTGATACATCTCTCGAGTATTTATGGCCACCATTTCGAAGTTGTGAATAGAAAACCACCCTCTTCTCAACATTTTCGAAATAGTCGTGTTGCACAGTTCACTCGATTACTCTTCGATTATAAGTTTTTATTATTATTAATATTTTACCAACATTGCATTTCTGGGGCGCTGAAGACTTGAAATTTTGTCAGGCTCAGTAAATATCAGCAATGCTATTTTATTAGATTAGAAATAAAGAAAAAAAGGAAATTAATTGCTTTTGATTCACCTCAGGAAATTGTAAGTTAACGTTTAAATATAGTTGCGAGAAATGTACGTATTTTGGCTGAGGTTATATCATATTGATGAACTGAATTCTGTAGTCATATTGACTTGCTTATTGTAGCCGGCCTTGTTATAATTCTTTCGAATTGTATCATAGGTCACATACCAGCTGTGCATTCTTTCTTAATCTCTTACATATATTTATGAATAAATGAATTGGCATTTTCTAAGAAGTGAGGGACAAAAAGCTGTTACTGTTTTAAAACAAAAATAATATTTCTGGAATAAAAATGCAAATCACTGAGTGAATGTAGATAGTGAACTTGATTCGCAGCGACGGGAAAGTTGAAAATATAAAGTGGAGTTGTGTAATATCAAGATATAATCAATTTCGCATATTCATATGATAAAGGCTTGCAGATAGATAAAGCCTATGGCCCGAGGATAGAGAAAAAATGTATAATGGAAAACAATATTCACTGAGTAATTAGTTGTGAATGACCGTGATGTAGAATTACTTTTTTTTTCAATTATTTCAACAGGGAGAGAGACTTGTGGTGTACGTGTAAAGGTTTCCATGCTGATGAAATTTTTCTAGTGTTTAGGATTGGACTTTGTCAATTTTAATATAAGGTGCCATCTTCAATTCAGAAATGCACACGTACCCTTTTCTCCAGTATTGTAATTGCGCTTGCTATGTTGGCCTTTGATGATGAGGCTGTAATAGGAATCTGTTTTTACTTTAGTCATTATTCAGTGGGATGGGCTGTTATGGCTAACCATAGCAAGTATAGAGGCACTTCAACAAGGAAGAGAGCGATATAATTAAGAGATGATTCATGGGTGAAGGAAGGACGTGATCTTTAATTGCATCAGTGGCTAAGAGGTGCAAACAGGAAGAGGAATGATGAAGCGACATTTTTTCTCATCTTCTTAATAAGTGTTAGTATTCTCTCTCTCTCTCTCTCTCTCTCTCTCTCTCTCTCTCTCTCTCTCTCATAATGTAAAATTATTGGATACAATCTGAAGGTATTGTGGTCCTCTTTTTAATTTTGAATGGATGAAATATTTTTACATTGTTATATGTCCACCAGAAGTTACAGAGAATAATATCATGATTTGTTAACAACCGCTGTTATTAATTATTAATTTTCCTCAATGCCTATTCCTCTCTCTCTCTCTCTCTCTCTCTCTCTCTCTCTCTCTCTCTCTCTCTCTCTCTCTCTTATTTTAACCCCACCCTCAGCTTTTTCGAGTTCCTTGCAAGTCTTACCGAAGCTGTAGCCATGGAGATCAGCATCTGCCTCTGTCCAATTTCCCCGTTTGCTTCCTGACACAGACGGTCTGTAATTGTCTCATAACGTTGAGCGACTAGATCGTTAGGGCGCTCGATTACCCTCGAACAAAACCGAGAACGGCCATTTGCGGCTGTTTAAGGATAATTTGATGCCTTTCCTAAACGGTATACTTGCTTCTTATGTAGTGTAATTTCGCCAAATTGCTAGATATATATCACAATAATACCTCTTTTAAGTTTTGTAAATAAGTCTAATTTTTCATAACTCTCTCTCTCTCTCTCTCTCTCTCTCTCTCTCTCTCTCTCTCTCTCTCTCTCATTAGTTTCTTGTTTACCAGTTTTATGGAAGCGAGTGACTTGCCTTTTTATACTAAACAATGCTCATGCATTTCATTTCATGGCCAATGTACGCTTGGGTACGATCCTGATAGTAAACAATCAGGGAAAAACACTGGAAACAAATTGGTAGACTGAAAATGGACGGTTCTGATTCTATTTTTGCCTGGCATAGTTTTTTCCGTAAGGAAATGGGCTAATAATTTTCACATTGAATTGCAAAATATGTTTTTCTATATATATATATATATATAGAAAAACCATATTTTGCAATTCAATGGAAATATATATATATATATATATATTAATATATATAGATAAATATATATATATATATTTATATTATAGAGGAGTAATTATGGTAGTTTATATTTGACAACGTCTCCAAGGGTTGCGAGAGAGAGAGAGAGAGAGAGAGAGAGAGAGAGATTGGTGGAAGAATAAATGGGAGTGGTTGAATGGTGGTCGTAAGCGTGCGTCTGTTGTGGCGCTCTGTTGTGCATATCAGTGGCAGGAGTGTGTTATGGGAGTTGTAAGAAGTAAGGCGTTCGTTGAAGTCGTAGAGTTGGTTTGGGCAGCAGTTATCCGTTGGTGGTCAGTTGATGTTGTGTTATTTGATTGATTTTGGTGTTGCACAGTTGTTGTGCGTGTGTCTGTCTGGTTGTGGTGAAGTTGAAGAGGTTGCTAGTGCATTTTGGCGTCTGTGAATGGTGGTTGGGGCAGTGTTGGTGTGGGCGGGTTGTTGTGCTAGGGTGAGTCGTGTGGTTTTCGTGTTATTTCGAGCTGTTGGTGTTCGTCTGCTCAGTGATATGTTGGGTTAAGTTGTTGTGGGGTTGTGGTTCTCGGTTATTTGGTTTGTGTTGTGATTATCGGCGGTGGTAGTGTCTCAGCTAGCCTATATCCAGTGGACAGCACAGCCTAGCCTTGAGTATCTGGAGCCTGAGGTGAGTACGTGTTTGTGTTTTGTGTGTCCGGTATATCGTTAAACCAATTGTCCTGCAGGTAAAAACTAATGTAAAGGAGAAAGTGTGGCTGTGGGAAATTTTGTTAGCTTGTACAATCAACGTAACTGTGGGGAGTTGGCTTGCTCTTTTCATTTAGCTTTGATTCTGCCACAGAAATTTTTGGCGCCCGAACAGGGACTGCTGATGTGGCAGCTGCAGGACGATTGGTCTGGGCTATTGTGTATGAGTGGTGAGAAATTTGGGATTGGAAGGATTGAGTGAGTTGGAGAGGCTTAAGTAGGAGTTGAGGTTGGAGAGAGAAGTGAGAGAACGATTGGAAGTGGAAAATGAGAGGTTGAGGGTAGAGTGTGAGGAGCTGAAGATCAAGTTAGAGGAAATGAGAGGAATGCTAAAGAGTGTGAAAGTGGAAATGAAAGAAAAACTGAAAGGAGCTTAGGAGAGAATGGTTGAGAAAATGGACGAAAAATTTGGAGTAATGATGATTGTAGTGCAGGAGATGATGAAGAGATTCATAGGAGAGGGAGCTGTAGGAGGTAGGCCTACTGGGTCTTGTGATGGGCCAGGAGTGGTAAAGAAAGTGGAAGAGCGAGTGTATGAGACTACGAGTGACGAAGGTGATTTGGTTGTGATAAGTAAGGGAAAGAAGGGAAGGACACAGGATAAGGATAAACCTGAGGACAAGAATAAGAAGGGGGCTGAGGAAAAGAAGACTAAGGGAAAGAAGGCTAGTAAGGATGATGGACAGGATGAGACTAGGACTGAATACATTGGGGAGAGGGCTGAGAGTAATTTGGATAGCAGTGAGTGGAAACAGGTAGGTAGAAAGAAAAAGGGTAAGAAGAGCGTAATCAAGAGCATGGATGTTATTATGGAAGTAAATTCGTTGTATTCGGACGAGGTTTAGAGGTATCAGAATGGAAGTAGTGAAAGTGAGAGTGAGAGTGAGTAGGAAGTGTGAAAGGTTGTGTATATGAGAGAGGTACCTAGATGTGCACAATAGGAGGAATATGGTAGTAGGGACGTATTGGACTTTTTTTTAGGAATATGAAGCTTTTTGACGAGATTTTTGTATGTATGAGTGTAGGGAACGTGCCTTATGAGAGTGTGAAAGCCAGGATTGTGGAACAGGCGAAGAGGATAAAGAGTAGTGTTTAAATATAGGAGAAAACATGGTTTTGATGAGGTAAGAATGAATGTTGGTGAGTCGTTGTTGATGTACATGTGCAGGTTGGAAACATTAGCCAGGAAAAAGTTTGGGGACGAGGGGATAAATGAGTGTAAAGAGTTAGTGAGGAAGTTGTTGGCTACTGTGCCTGAGAGTGCGTATGAGTTTGTAAATCTGAAACGTAAGGAGAAAATGCGATAGACGAATGGAAGGTTGATGTGGAATGACATTTTGGAAATAGTAGAGGATTAATTGTTAGATAGGTGTATGAAAGAGAGTAGAAGTGTTATTGTTAGGAATGAAGTAGCTGAGGTTATACCTGAGTTTAAGAGCTATAGGGAGGTGGTTTTAGAAGGGCCAAGGCAAATGGCAGAGCGAGTGGTTGACTGGAGTGTCAGAGCAAGTAACGTAAGTATGGTTAACTCTAAGAGAGTTCGGAGTGCAGTAAATTCTTGCTGTTATTTTGTTATATGGCGCTAGGGGGGGTGGTTCCTCTTCGCAGTATACCTTGGTATACTGCAAAGAGGAACCACCTCTCTAGTGCCATATATCAAAATAACAGCAAGAACTTTCTGCAAGCCAAACCTTATGGCCTCACCGTTAATGAAAAATAGTACGGCCCCATCATCGGAGAAAGAGGTTGAATCTGATATAGTATACAAGTTTGTCTGTGCTGACGAGAAGTGTCAGTCCCCCCAAAAATGCTATATCAGACACTCAACCACTACACTGAAACGACGCATGCAGGCCCATAGAAACCAAGGCGCCATTCACCAGCACTTTGTGGATACCCACAATTTAATTTCAATTGCAAAAATGAAACTGTAGCATGTATGGGAGCTGCAAGAATCCTGGCATGTTCGCCAGTCACGTGGTAGGATGGCTGTGGTAATGGAACTAAATGGCTCTAATATGGCCGCAATATGATTAAGTTCACCACCACCAGTGAATAGAACAGAAAGATCCTTAGTGAAATTATATCACCAACAACTACTAGGGGTATTAGGTAAACTCAGAATGTCCATTATATACATATAATTCACTAAAGTGAATCAAAAGAAATATACAGGAGCTACAATAAAGCTCTGTGGCACTCTCAGTTACGGTAATTGGTAACAATCACAAAAGTATGTGCCACAATACTGCAGTTATATACACTAACCCAAAGTTAAATTCATAAAGTCAAAATTAAAAAGGGATCAAGATTCTTGCAAGGGAATGGTACAAGGGTTAACTGTAGAACACTGTTCACACTGGGTTCCGGGAATGCTTGACCAGATATGACATTGGTAAAGCCAGTTGAGATCCATGTGCTTGCCACGCTGCATGGGTCAAGCACATGAACGCCCTGGAACTAGCCAAAGGTCATAAAAGGACTCAGCCGCAGACGGACATCCTTACAAGCACCGCAAAAGAAGCAACACACTTACCTGAGACAATCCCCCCACCCCTCCCCCCTTCTCTCTGTGCCTTCACTGTGCCTTCACGGCCTGCCACGCTACAGTCTACCTTTGCAGTAACCTCTCCAAAACTTCCCATCAGCACCCTTGAGAAGCTTGCATCCAGTTTCGACTAAGGTACTGTTAGAGCGAGGTTTGTGCATTCAGGCTTGTTATATTTCTCAGCCTTATCTATGTTTCAGTATTCTTGTGTTGTTTTTATGCCCTTCCCTTAGTGAACCCGCAGCATTGTTGTCTCCCATTGTTTTACCTTAACTAATCTGCCAGTGTGTTGTGCTAAGATAACCCATCATTGTGATTTGCGTTTGCTAATGTAATTTATTTGGGAAGCAACGTATGTCTTGGTAATTATGTATCAATTTCCTCATCAGTAAATAACGTATCTCTTCCTCTATGAATGATTCAGTAATGCCATTGCTCTTGATCTATAGTGTAAGAGTCATAATAAGTCGATTGGGAGTTTGCAATTTGGCTTCACCACCCCGATCAGTAATCACATGTATCGCACCTGTGTTTATAGAGCCACCGCTCGTTCCAGATATTCCATCGAGTCCTCCGTGAGTTCTGGATTCCCTCCCTATGTGTTCTGGGAACCATTATTTCTCTGTGCTTAAATCTCATTCACATGTCCCAGTCACGCCAGGTCACGTGCTAGTTGATCTGCAATTAACATAGTTAATCATGCAAATTATCGGATGCTGAGAGTTCCTGTTACCCTTCAAGTGTTATTTAAGTTATTCACGTAATTTGTTATGTAAATATACTTCCTTTTAACCAAAACCATAGAGGTTGCATCAACTTTCCTTTACGCTGATATCGAGTTTCCTATAAGTTTCAGTCCTCTACCAGAGCCTTTTTATGTTCCAGTAAGTAATTACATTGCTTGTTAAAGACACAGAGAAATAGAAACTCAATTATATATGTATAATATATATATATATTATATATATATATATAGATATAGATATATATTATATAATATATATATATTAATATAATATATATATACATATATATAATATATATTATATAATATATATATAGATATATATATACATATGTCGGAGGAATGCTGTGCTAGCCATCTCTTGTATATATTTTCACTCCATGGACTAAAGAAGTTAATTCTTTATTTGGTTGTCCTTGTTTGTTTTTGTTTTCTTAACATGGAGAGTCCCCGGCTTTTCTCTGATCACTACCTGACACCTAGCCCTTAAACGCCGACTGGACATATTTTACGTCGACATTTTTTGTCTCTCGGGTGCCGACTGGACGTATTTTACGTCGACATACAAAAGTTTTTTTAAAAATTCGCGGAAAAATACTTTTAGGCCTACCAGCCAAAAAACTCTTTGATCACGCGCCTTGGGGGATGCTGGGAGTTCACAGATCAAGGTGTTGTTTGTTTACAATCGTTACGCAGGCGCGCAAGCGCGAATTTCTTTCTTGCCGCACTAAAAAGTATCTGTGACACATCTCGGAAATTATTTCGTCACTTTGACATAGTTTTTTTACCATTTTAAATTAGCCGTTACATGTAGTATTATATATGAAAATGTGCGCATTTTTATGTAAAATACAGCAAAAAATACTCATGATTGTAGCTTTTATCAGTTTTGAGATATTTTCATATAAATAACGATAAGTACCAAAATTTCAACCTTTGGTCAACTTTGACTCTACCGAAAGGGTCGAAAAACGCAATTGTAAGCTAAAACTCTTATATTTTAGTAATATTCAATCATTCACCTTAATTTTGCAACTAATTGGAAGTCTCTAGGACAATATTTCGATTTATGGTGAATTTATGAAAAAACTTTTTCCTTACGTCCGCGCGGTAACTCTTCCGAAAAAAATCATTCATGCGATTGTGGTAATGTTTGCTCCATTTTAAATTAGCTGTTACATAAAGTTTTATATATGAAAATGTGCGCAATTTCATGCACAATACAACTAAAAACAACCCATGGTTGTAGCTTTTATCAATTTTGAAATATTTCCATATAAAAAATGATAAGTGACAAATTTTCAACCTTCGGTCAACTTTGACTCTACCGAAATAGTCGAAAAACGCAATTGTAAGCTAAAACGCTTATATTCTAGTAATATTCATGCATTTACCTTCATTTTACAACAAATTGGAAGTCTCTAGCACAATATTTCGATTTATGGTGAATTTGTGAAAAAAATAACATTTTCTTTACGTCCGCGCGGTAACTCTTCCGAAAAAATCATACGTGCGATTGTGGTAATGTTTGCACCATTTTAAATTAGCCGTTACAGAAAGTTTATATATGAAAATGTGCGCAATTTCATGTAGAATACAACTAAAAAATAGTTGAAGGATGTAGCTTTTCTCATTTTTGAAATATTTGCATATAAATCACGATAAATAGAAAAAAAACCACGTTCGGTCAAATTTGACTCTACCGAAATGGTCGAAAAACGCAATTGTAAGATAAAAATCTTACAGTATAGTATTATTCAGTCATTTAACTTCATCGTGAAACAAATTCGAAGTCTCTAGCACAATATTTAAATTTATGGTGAATTTTTAAAAAAAACTTTCCTTCCCTCCGCGCGCGGATTCTCCGCCACAAATCTCCGAAATGCGTAAGTCCCATTCTCGGAATATTTGCTCCGTTTCATATTAGGCATTTCATAGAGTGTTATATATGAAAATGTGCGCAATTTCATGTAGAATAAAACGAAAAATATTTAAAAGTTGTAGCTTTTCTTATTTCCGAAATAATTGCATATAAAAAATATATATAAAAAATTCGACATTCGGTCAACTTTAACTCGTCAGATATGGTCAAAAACTGCATTTGTAACCTAATATTCTTACAGTATAGTAATATTCAATCATTTGTCTTCATTTTGAAAGAAATTGGAAGTCTCTAGGACAATATTTAGATTTATGGTGAAATTTTGAAAAAATTATTTGTTTACGTCCGCGCGTTACGAATTCATGCATTATTTTGTGATAATATTTTCTCTGTGTTGCTTTTATCGTTTTACAATGTGTTATATACCAAAATGATTGCAATTTAGTGTACATTACAACGAAAAAAAAGTAACTTGTTACCTTTAACCGTTTTGCGCACAGCGCGATCTAAATACAATTAAATGTGAAATTTCGTTTTTGCGCTATCATATATCGCATTATTTATATATGATAATGATAATTTTTTTCATTTCTGATGGTTGCATACTAAACTTCAGGCAATGAAAAAAAAAGGAGCCAAAAATGAACTCTTAATCTTAAAAACTAAGCGCGCTGTGATTTTTTGAAAAAAATATTTTTTCCGCTTCCGCGCTCACTCTGAAACGTCTCCGGCACACGGGAGACATTTCTTTTTTTACCGCTTCGGCGTTTAAGGGCTAGCCACCCGTAACAGTAAGTACTGAAAAGACTCCTTTATATAAATTGTTCTATGTATTAGTGTATTATATAATGTCGTGTGTTAAAGTGATTCAGTGTTTATAAGTGTATACTGTATAACTAATGAAGATTGTTTGTGTATTGGAAATGTCATATGTTAACCTGTGAGTGTTTAAAAGTTTATAGAGTATAACAAGGTTTGCATTAAGTTTTACTTCATTGTGCATTTTCTGCAGTCAAGAACATAATTATATTATATAAAGTATATAGTTGTAAATATGTTTATATTTTGCAGAACTCCTTAGACCTTGGACAGTCGTCTTCATTCTTGGTCCTAGACCCTAGACTCTTGGTCCTTGGATCTTATTTCATCCTTAGAGACTCATGATTCTTCGTCAGATTGTAATCACGTGGAGTGCTTTTCCTGATCCTGATTATACTTGCAAGATCTTCAATAGACCTTTATATTATTATAGAAGTTCCTGGTGTTATACATGAAGTTTGTTAATTTTGTATGTTTCAGTTTGTAAATATATTTTAAGTTAATAGAATTTTTCATGTTATACCTTTATATTAAAAATTAAACAAGGAAACTTAAAAATGAACAATCATGTATATTTTTAAAAGAACCAGAGTTCATGGAATATTAAATATATAGAAACCATAACTCGACAAATATATATATTATATATATATAGATATATATATATAATATATATATGTTATATATATATATATATATATATATATATATAATATATATATATATATCTATATATATATATATATATATATACTATATATATATATATATATATATATATATATATATATATATATATATATATATATATATATATATATATATATATATATATATTTATATATATATATATATAAATATTATATATATATATATATATATATATATATATATATATATATATTATATATATCTTATGGTTATAATACAATAAAAACAGAAGGGAGAAGGGAGTGTTGATTTAACGTAGGCAAGGGCATAATCGCCCACCAGACTACTGTTTGTTTGTGTTTGTTCCCAGTATTCATTCTTTCTCGTCAAGTTTTTGTTTATATGTTCTCTCGTCTGGGGCTACCGCACTGTCGTTGACTGTGCTGTGTTTGTCTTGTCAGAGTGAAGGAAGTCTTCCTATTCTATTCCTCTGGATGTTATTTGTATGCGCTTTCCTCGGGGAAAGGTTTCTTTGTTTTTCTTAGTATATTTCTTTTATGTTTGTATATTGTTGTGATTATGTAATTTTCCCATTTTATCTTTATATTCTTTGTTTAAGAAAAGCGTTTGTCTATGTTACTGATTGGTGATTGGACGCCTGATATTTATCATATTATTTAATGTAAATAATGGTTTCGTAGACACATAATTTCCTTCAAGTTGACTTTCATTGTTCTCTGCAAGGTAGGAAGAGTGACCACTAGAGAACTAGAAAGTAATATTTAAGAAAAATAACAACAGCACCATAGCCCAGTACTCTGCTGTCGATAAATCGAATCCCCTCGAACTTGTGAAAATTGACGATAACTGATTGAATACATCCTGATCAATCCTGCTGTCACGTGTCTCACTTTCTTATTTAAAATCCTACCATACACCTCATCTGTCATACCGATTAACGTTATATATGTGTTATTTCTGCATTTTCGTCTTTTCAATTCAATTTTGCCTTATGTATATTTTGATTTCTAAGGGATGTTAAAAGTAAATTATTGAATGTTTCACAGGAGAGCATGGTTGGGATAGTGTGTGGGTATGCATAGTAGATTTTCGTTGCATTTCACCATATTCCGGATTAGATTTCGACTCATTTTTTTTAGAACAGTTGTCTTGGTAATAGTTTCACTGAGATTTGAGATCAGTAATGCAGTGCCTATGTACTTGTTATTTGATGACTTTTTAACTTGCTTTCATTTAATCCTTAATGTCAGGAAGAACCCTGTTACTGATTAACTTAATATCTTGCTATAAAATCTCTCTCTCTCTCTCTCTCTCTCTCTCTCTCTCTCTCTCTCTCTCTCTCTCTCTCTCTCTCACACACACACACACACACACACACAAATGAGATGAATGCGAAATATTTTCATTTTGGAATTCCAACCTAAAACTAATATTTATCGTAAAGGGGTAACTGCTTGAAACTTTTCCATATCTTGTTACAGATGTTTGTTCGCAGTTTGTGCACCTGGGTCAGAGTAACGTGAACAAATTAGAAAAGTGAAAATCCTGGGTTTTACTTTGGTCATTGTTCGGTCACGTTTATTCTCATAAAATAACTCAAGCCGCTGGGAATGGAGGTTTTAGCGATCGTGGATTGTGTCCCTGAGAGGAAAAACGTAATTTTTCTCTCTCAGTTTATACAATTGTTTGTCTATGCAAGGGAAATGCAGAAGCTCTGTTTTTGTAGTAGATAATCTTTTATAAAACAAAACGAAATGAATTGGAGTTTCAGTTAATTCAGTCCTGGAGTATAACGAGAAAGCGGTAAAATATCTTTGGCATGATTGCTTGTGGAAGAAATCCTTGGCGATGCTGTTCTATACCTCCAACGTTCTCATTAACCCAAATGAGTCTGTTATCCTCTCGATTGCAGGCAGTGGGAGCGACTCAATCTCTTTAGTGAAGCGAAGACGGAATTTTCTTATTTATAGTGTCTGCCGACAATCTGTAGAATTTAAAATTTCTCTCTTGTGTATTTTTTAACCACGATTGCTATATACCATTTTCCTCTGCTAATGGTCCCCACGTATTTCGTTGTTAATAGTGGACACATTTCGTAGTTTTAGTATCCAAATAATCTATTTTTTTAGTTAATATTCACTATAAATTTTTTGTTTGTTTCGGGTTTTATTTCAAGTGCCTTATTCTTTATTAACCGTTGTTTATATAATTGTTAGATTGTTTTAATTAGAGAGAGAGAGAGAGAGAGAGAGAGAGAGAGAGAGAGGGGGGGGGGGTGGGGTTCAGATTCGGCACCAAAACAGTACAGGTAAATGTTATCAAAGTGTTATCCTGAGCATCCACTTTCATTACGCTGTGGGGTTTCAGATTTTGCGTGGAATAGAAAGGTTCAGCCAGAGATCTGTCCCTGTCATCACTTATTTCGGTGAATTGGCAGGACATTTGAAGGGGCTCAGCTGGATTAAACTTTGTGGGTCATTATTGCTGGATGAAGGTATTTGCTTTGTCAGAGGCTGATGACGTGTTTAGTCGCGGATTCAACATCCAAGCGGGATTGGTTGATATCCACCGATATCAATTTACATGTTCATTCGCGTTTTTCATAAAGCATTCTTATTACACAGTACACAACTAAAGAATCATTCATAAGTTGATACAGGGCATGTTCATTTCGTTATTTACTAGAGAGAGGCATCCCATATATTTTCAAGAAAGTTTTATATTCTTTTTGGTTAT
>NC_087202.1:59843735-59848735 GCF_015104395.2 Macrobrachium nipponense | reverse complement strand
CTTGGAAGAAAAAACCCTTGTAAATATCAAGCAAAACCCCAAACTATTATCCTCATACGCGAAAAAGATGAATAAAAGAATAGAAATAGGTTCTCTTAAGAATTGAAGGGAGACTTAACGAATGAAGAAAAGGAAATTTGCAACATATTGCCAGAACGATATAAGAGAGAATTCACCCCTAGAATAGATAATGAAGAAATGATATAGAAGTAAGGGAAGAAAATAGTGAATATTTAGCTGACATAGATATTAATGAAGCTGATATTGTGCATGCTATTAATGAAATTAAAAATGGAGCTGCTGCAGGGCCTGATGGTGTTCCTGCTATTTTGTTAAAGAAAGTAGTTCATTCTGTCGCAAAGCCACTTGCAATATTATTAAGACAAAGTGTAGATACAGGCATGATTTATGATGAGCACAAATTAGCATATATTACCCCTACATTCAAAAGTGGATCAAGACTAGAGGCAAGTAATTATAGGCCTGTGAGTCTAACATCACATATTATGAAAGTGTATGAAAGGGTAATGAAGAAAAATATTATGAAACATTTAATAAAAAATAATCTGTTTAATATAGGACAACATGGTTTCGTACCCGGAAAAAGTACACAAACCCAACTGTCAGTCCACCGTGAGAACATATACAAAAATATGAAAAGCGGAAATGAAACAGATGTGGTTAGCGAAGAAAATTAGAAAACATAATATAGTGGATAAAGTAGGAAGATGGTTAAAAGAATTTTTACACAACAGAAAACAGATAGTTATTGCAAACGATGAGAAATCGGATGAAGCTAAGGTAATTTCCGGTGTGCCGCAAGGCACGGTGTTAGCTGCATTACTGTTTTTTATTATGATTGCAGACATAGACAGTAATGTTAAGGAATCGGTTCGGTAGTGAGTAGTTTTGCCGATGACACAAGAATAAGTAGAGAAATTACTTGCGATGAAGATAGAAATGCGCTACAAAGAGACCTTAACAAAGTATATGATTGGGCAGAGGTAAATAGGATGGTATTTAACTTTGATAAATTTGAATCTATAAACTATGGAGACAGAGAAGGAAAGCTATATGCATATAGGGGACCTAATAATGAGACAATCACAAATAAGGAAGCAGTTAAAGACCTTGGTGTGATGATGAATAGGAACATGTTATGCAATGATCAAGGTATGAGAAATTCGAAATAAATCGTACTTTTCTTCTACGAAGAGGTTAGTCTGGGTGACTGCACTTGACTGATAGCGTCGAAAAAGCCGTTCCAATAGGGTAAACAGCTCCGTGTAAGTGCTTCTTGTTCCTTGATTGGAGAAACCTGGATAGAATTCATGTTTTTTGCAGCCTTCCGTGTAACTTTCAATGCATCTGAACTTTACTTGTATGAAATCGAGGTTTTTTTGAACTGGAGGGAAAATTAACTTGACGTGTTTGTTTCTTTATATATCTATGTTGTCTCGTGTTTCAAAAAATTAAAATTTTGTTGTTTCAGTTCATGTCTCCCGTGGTTATTGTGTTTTTTTCTTTGTGATTTTGTTCAATTTTCTGTCCCCCTGTATTTCGCTACATTTTTTAGAGGCAGACTCTTTCTTCCTCTTTTAGTGTCGCTGTAGGAGTTGAAGAGCGTTAGTAGGAAAGACGGATGGAAGGAATAACCAGGCTTTTTCATTAGGGCATGTTTTACGTAATTCACTTTTATTTTAGTTAATGACGTGGAAGCATTAAAGCGAAAGAAGTCTTGTACTACGGAATTGATGACATGGCTCTAAATACGTTCATGGTAAGACGGCGTTATCGAAGTAGATTCTCTAGGCATTTGTGGTGACGGGGACTGCTATCTCACCTTTTCTCTCATGCCTCTTCTTCGTTGCTGAGACTGATCTCATACGATTCTGAGTACAAATCTCGACCACACGTAAATGTTAGTCATTCCTTTTTTTTTCCCACCTTCCTTTCTTCAATCTTTCGGTCCAACTTCTCCAAGTTCCATTAACCTTCCTTTCTTCAATCTTTCGGTCCAACTACTCCAAGTTCCATCCACCTTCCTTGCTTCAATCCTTTGGTCCAACTGCTCCAATTGCAGTTTCATCCACCTTCCTTTCTTCAATCTTTTGGTCCAACTACTCTAATTGCAGTTCCATCCACCTTCCTTTCTTCAATCTTTCGGTCCAACTACTCCAACTCCCTCTCTTCATTGTCTTGATCACCGAGTGGCTGTAAGTGCTACAGTGCTTTGCTTTACAGACGAGTTTTCATAAACCAGATCAACAGGTTAATATTTTCTTTTTCAGATATATTATTAATCGGAACCGTTGATGTACACTTGTTTATTCTTCTACTGTTCCGTCTTTAGAAATGTTCAGTAATTTATTTATCAATCCATTTATCGGTCAGTGTTCTTGTAATGGAAGTACGTTCAGAAACATATAAGCATACTTTTATCTATTCATAAAAACACTTAACAGTGGGTGGTGATCAAGCTGCTTGCTGTATTTTCTTTAAATCTATTAATAGTCACTAATTATCACTTCATTCACCTATGTTATCTTTCCAGAAAACTCAAATTCTTTGAGCAGACAGTGGAAGCCATCATTTTTGTTCTTTCCGTTAATATTCTGTAGTCTTCAGGTATATTAGTAGTTTCCCGTAAAAGAAAACCATTGAGATGGCTTTGTGTGTGTTCCCGCACTTTTTTGTCTGCACTTTTTCTGTCCGCCCTCACATCTTAAAAACTACTGAGGCTAGAGGACTGCATATTGGAATGTTGCTCATCCACCCTCCAATCATCACACATCAAAATTGCAGCCCTTTTTAGCCGTGGTCGCACGTCTACCACCGGGTCGTGGCAGAAGGTTTCATGGGCCGCAGCTCATACAGCTTCAGAAGCTGTACAGAATACTAGATTGCGCCGAAAAATCTGCAGCCCATATGTTTACTGGTTTATTTTACAATTTTTGTTTAGTACATCTGTCACTCATAATTATCATATATATTCTAATGATAATTGGTTTTCATGATCGTTAGGCATAATTACTACTCTTTAAATTTAGCTTGATCCCCCAGTAAAACTAACTTCTTGTCACTGGCAGAAATTGCCTCGATATCTTGTCTAGTCACATTAGTCTTCTTCTCTTAATCTTAAAAGCCGCATTTTAGTAACTATTCGTCCTTTATAGCCTATCATTAACTCTCCACTATCAATTAGCTGTCTTTTTATAGCCTATCATTGATTCCCCACCATCAATTATCTGCCATTTTATAGCCTGTCATTAACTTCCAATGAGATACCTGTCATTTTATAACTTTATGTTGTAGCCTATAAGACCCCAGCAGCTTTAAAAACTTTGTCTTGATTCATTCAAAGCGCACAGAAATTCAGCTCTTGAAACGTTTGTGTTTATGTAACTTAATAGCAGGTTACCCTTTACCTGGTTTTCCAGTAGCCATTAGAACAGAGGTTGCAATTTACTTATTTTGCTTTGTTGTATTTTCCATTGAAGCCCAGTCACTCATCTAGAGGAACAATACGTTTATAATATTTACTTTTCAATTGGTGCCAAATAATATATAGGAAGTATGTCGGTTCTGTGAGTATATAGCAAGGTGCTTTAGGTTTGTTAGAATTCAAACTTGAGAAAAATAATGTGAAGGACTCTATTATAAGGACGCCTTTTCTTATGGGGGCCATTGGCTCTTGTCACCTACGTGTTCTGAAGCAAAGAAATCTCTCTTGCAGACAAAATGCTAGTCACTTGCACTGGAAATAGCCAATACAGGTCTTATTGTGCTGTGAGGCGTCCTGCACGGTCATTTATGGCTGTAGCATTCGCAGCCGACTTTTTTTTTTGTCTTATATCTTATATCACTTCTATTCCAGCCCCATTTTTTCAAGTTCTGATTTTTAAATTATTTCATGACCTGTTGACGTCCATCATCCATCGGTGAATGCTCTAATGCAGTATAATATCTAAACTAATAATTCCGATACTTTTTATATAATATATAATTAGCAGAGAGAGAGAGAGAGAGAGAGAGCGAGAGAGAGAGAGAGAGAGAGAGAGAGAGAGAGAGAGAAGGTATAGTTTTTGACAGGATTCGTACAAACTGGACACAGTGAAGAGAGGGGCATGATTAATAGTCAATGTTTAAAAGATAAGAGATTAAAGCTTGAAGGAGATTTTAAGAAGCAGAATGCTTAATCAGGTTCGTGTCATTTAGATGAGAAAAATGAAAAACGAACGATTTCCTCTCTCTCTCTCTCTCTCTCTCTCCTCTCTTTCTATATATACCTACTATATATATATATATATATATATATATATATAGATATATATATATATATATGATAATATATATATATATATATAATATATATATATATATATATATATATATATATATATATACATATATCTATATATATGTATATAATAGATATATCTATATATAATATATATATATATAATATTTATATTATATATATATATTATAAATTATATATGTGATACATATATATATATATATATATAGTATATATATATGATATTATATATATATATATATATATATATATATATAACATATTATATAATAATAATATAATATAGTATATATATTATATAGATATATTATATATTTATATATATATTATATTATAATATAAATATATTATAATATATATATATAATATATGTATATATTATTATTAATATATATATATATATTCTATATATATATATATATATATTATATATATATTATTATATATTATATATATATATATTATATATATAATACATATATTATATATATATATATATATTATATATTTTTTAATAATCATATATTATATAATTATATATATATATCTTATTATTATATTATATATAATATATATATATATATATATATATATATATATAGATAGATAAATACAAAGATTGTATTTATTTTCCTATCTAAATAACACGAGCCTAATCCGACATTTTGCTTTTTCAACT
>NC_087202.1:59831235-59838735 GCF_015104395.2 Macrobrachium nipponense | reverse complement strand
AATAGTTTGCATTCGCTATTCTCGTCATAGAATTTTGTGGTTTCTTTGCTCGAGAGGACTATCAAAGGGTTTAATGGTCTCTGTTTTCTTTATTTGTTTGTTTGTTTGCTTGCTTGATTTTTTTTTCTTTCTTTCTTGCTACCTTAGGCTTTCATGCTCCTTACATAATGTTAAAATGCCCTTCCCAGGAAATAGTTATTAGAATGAAAAAAAAAAATTTCAAGAAGAATATATGAAAATAATAATGCAATAAATGCATGTACACGGTCACGTGTAAATGTTTATCTCTATTTTAGTGGTGCTGGAAAATTCTAAGAGGAAAATGTAAGTAGCTATTGTAATTAATGTATACAGTTAGTGTTGCTTGTGTGAAGGACAAAGCTATTTTTTTTTAAATATTCATCTAAGGCACAAGGTATTCCAGTTTATTTCATATTTTAATAGCGACCAAGAATGAAAATCTGAATTGTGAGGTAATAGCGTTTTTTTTCTGATACTCGTTTATATATCAACAAACATCTAAGCATTGGTCCAGCAAGATCCGGTAGGGTTTTTTAGATTTTTATTACAAATCTAACCCATCCAAAGTTAACAGCTACACGAATTGAAAGGGGAGTTCGCCCCTATTCACATTGAGCAATGAAAGGAAATATCTCTGAACATAAGATGGGATTACACTTATTAATTTAATGGACCACTTGGTCAGCGACAAGGCACACAAATTCACTTAGGAAAAGTTGACTAATTCTGTGAAAAACCCATGACATCTGCCTAAACATGATACCATTAGATTATTGAACAATTCTATATTTGGACTAAGCAACGCCAACCCGCGGATGGCCGGAATATAACAAGATTACAGATGAACTCTTCGCTACAATGTTACTACTTGGGTGGGGAAGTGGCGACCCGGAATTGACACACGTTACCTCTATAGTGTGCCCCTGAGAAAGACGTACATCGCCTCTCTGCATGCCTCCTCTTCACTACGTATTCCATTCAAAACCTCTACATTGGTTAATTTATCAAAAATTGCATTTGAATCTTTTAAAAGAGGGTCTTTAATACTCAAAACACTGCTTATATAGGCAATTTGCATGACACAAATACTTCTGTTCCCATATCCTGAATGTGGTGAAAGATTGTCGAGAAAAAAAAACGGATTCAGTTTTTTTTTCTTTTATTTCGCGACATGTTGATTGATTGAACTGAGGTTTCAATCCTAATAGCTGTAAAGAACAAAATCGTATAAACATCAGACCGGGTTGAAATATCTTCCGTGTGTGTGTGTGTATTTTTTCATTTGGTAAGTAATTGCTTTGCTTTTTCAGCAATATTTTTTCAAAGCTGTCAGTTTCCGCATAGTTCCACTGTCGGACTCAACTCGAATGAATGTTTGCCGTACACTGGCAATAATTGGCATACATCCACAATCACGACCATCGCTTTCTTTTTCTGTTGGCGTTGGCTAGTTCAGTTTACTCTGGCTGAATGATGAAATACTTTGGGTAGGTGTTGTCTGGCGTATGAATGCAGAATTTGTCTTTTCTTTTTTTTTTAGATTTTCTTTCACGTGGATTGTTGGTCTAACCTTGGAATTCTCATTCTGTAGTTTGAAGCCAGTTCATATTTCAAATTCTTTTAAGAAAACGTGACAGTAAGATAGGTTTTATCATTTTCCTTTTACCAGATACGCATGTAATTGTAATTACCACAATGTCTCGTAACTTCTCGATTTCTTCATCTTTTTCGTGCTTGCTTATAACTGTAAGCCTGAGATCCAAATGCTTCTTTTTGTTGCATTTGTACATTCGGCTTTGTAGTGACAAGTGTATCCACAAAATGTTAGGAGTTCCAGAAGTTTAGAGGACATTATGGTCATTATAATTGCATAAGTATCTGATCAAAAGAGGCCATTATTTCACTTCAAATTCCCACAATTTACTTCAGTAAAATGTGTGAGGTGTTTCTTTTTTCCTTTAGTGAGGATATAAACAAAAGAGAAATTTCACAATAAAAATTACTTAGCATTTTTTTATAGCACCTTAATGGGACATTTTTCTCCATAACGCTTCCCAAAGGCGACATTTATTTCTCGTTAACGTTCAGACCAGACTGTATCAATCAGTAACTGGATTGAGTCTTCCTCCTTTTATGGTTATGAGCGTTCATCACGCTAGACCTGGGCTCAGCGCGTTTTCATAAGGTTGTGATTTGTGTGACTCTCTCTCTCTCTCTCTCTCTCTCTCTCTCTCTCTCTCTCTCTCTCTCTCTCTCTCTCTCTCTCTTTTTTTCTTACTCAATGATGGTAATTGATTATGTTTGTAATAATGACGCGATGTTGTTTATCTTAACTCGTAACTAATTGTTGGTCTTCCCATAAATTTCTCTCTCTCTCTCTCTCTCTCTCTCTCTCTCTCTCTCTCTCTCTCTCTCTCTTTGATTTTAGCGTTCCTGGAGGAAAATTTTAAAAAACTGAAAGTTTTTATAAAGAAAACTCAGTAAATAATCTTGATTTTTATTGCAGATTCAAACATTAACCATTTGTCAGGATGTACATTGCCTTCCTTGCGCCCAATATTTTGCTCTTATTAGGTACAGAATAATTGGAGACAGCATTCTGTTCAGTCATTTATTATATCATTCGACGGAACAATCAATGGCTTCGGTGAAAGTCATTTGTATATCGATGATCAATTTTCTCTGTAATTTGGATTGTTAAGCTTTAAGCCATTCAGTCAAGGGCAGAAAGTTTAAGTTATTCCAGCTGCTAGAACACCTGTTTTGGCATACACCTGAGATAAAAAATTAAATATTTCAGGAAACTTGATATTCAAGAATATGTCTGTGACGCGCACGTGGCGGGCCTACATTCAAAATCTTTCTCCGTGATGCCTAACGCGAGAGAAAACCATACGGTCGAGACAAACATTTTCTTGCACGTCTTTTATGCAGATATCCCGATGACCATTGTTGTCTCCTTTCATGTATTGTTATCATTCTGTACATTGTTATGCCAACTTTCTAGTCATGTATGTTCAATTACCATTCAGATGTTTTGTATCTATTTATATGTATATTTATGTCTTGGAAGAAACACAGATGCCAGGATTTAATCCCTTCCTCGATCTGTCAAAAGGCTGGACTACTTTGCGGCTCGCATTAGCTATTGAACTTGTGAAAGTTTTGTGGATAGAGTAGTAAACTGTAGACTTTGTATATAACTAGTATCTCACCTCACAGAGGTGACCACTGGAGATATGCCCGACCAAGCCACAACAGCGACCCCAGCGCCATCAGTGAAATCCTCACAGCTGCCTCTATATGCCTACCACCCTTCACGCCCCACCACCAGGAAGCATGGTTTTTAGAGTAGAGAGATGTTGTGCACAAAGAAAATCACCTTGCCAATGCAGAAATCCGACGCCATCCTTGAATTCCTGCTGGATGAGAAACTGGATTCCCCCCATCACCAACAAATATCCTGAAGGACTAGGTGAAGTCTTCTTTCATTATGCCACCCGGCCAGAGAGCTAAGAAATTTCTCAACTACGTGGGCACCCAGATAGGAAATGCGTGGCCATTGTACATATACAAGCAACTGCAGCGGCTCATCACCCTGTCTGCCAAGGGCATCCTTAGACCTCATGAGGGAGGTACTCCTTTCAAAACTACCCAAAAGTCTCCACCATGCCCACAGAAGAGTTCTTGGTAATGGTCGATGAGATTCATATGGCTCACAAAGCAGCAGACCCCTCACAGCCAGTAGTACCATCACGTCACACTAAAGAGACTTCAGACACAGAATCAGACAGTAATCCAGATGAGCTAGCCGCCCCCATATACAAAAGTTGATTCACGAAACTAGAAAACTTAGGGAAACCTAAACAAAAGAAGCAAGAACTTCTAGAGGGCTTATGCTTTTTTCTGCCGAAGGTTCGGAAACAAGGCTAAAAAGTGCAACAAACACTGCATATACTAAAAAAAAAAACATGCAGTAGGTTTGCATATGCAACCCATCCAGGCTAATGTCAGCAGTAAGCAGACAGATTGTCTCCTAAGAGAAATCGCGGCTGCTCACCGCTGCCTTTCTTCCAGGTATGAACGAAAAGGAAAAACATGCTTCCTCCTAAAGGATGGGAGATCTGACATATATTTCTTAGCGGACACCAGACACCAGAGCATGCAGACCATTCATCCCAGTAGCCAGAAAAAAGGACTCAACTCCACTCCCACCCACTATCCTTCACATATTGCTTGCCAGCAGAGCACCATCGAGAATATATGGAAGGCACATGAAAATCGCTTTCAATGGGAAAGACTATGACTGATCTTTCATTACAGTAAATGTGACAGTGGCATTGTTAGGAGCAGATATCCTAACAGCACACAACCTGCTAGTCGACGTCACAGCAAAAGAGCTGATCCCAAGAACATCACAAAAATCATCTTTTCAAAAGCTGAGTAGATGTACAACAACAAAAGCATAGTGAGTCAACAAAAAGAAAGAATATGCCCCATCTCACCAGACATCCCATCATCAAAAATTAGTGAGATTCTATGGAAATACCAAGAGGTATTCAAGGACGACCTAACAAAACCAACAAAGCACAGCATTCAGAACCACGCAAAGGCAAAGGTCACCTCGATCCAGTCATAATTGAGAGGGTTGGCCCCAGAAAAGCTCACCTATGCAAAGGAGGTATTCAAAGAGATGGGAGAATCAGGAATATGCCAAAAAGCAACCAGCCCATGGGTGTTCCCCTACACATTGTACTGAAGTCAGACAGAACATGGAATCCCGGCAGAATTACCGACAGCTGAATGTAAAAACAAGACCAGACAGATACCCACTACCAAATATGGCAGACATAGCAAATCAAATGAACAGAGCAAGACTATTCACACAAATTGATCTGCTGAAAGGGTATTTTGAAGTCCCGGTAGTAAAAGAAAACATCAAGAGGGCTGCAATTATCATCCCATTCAGCACATGTACATTCCACAACAGCTGTTTTGGCCTCTGTGACCCAGGGGTAACATTCCAAAGATTGATGGACAAGCTGTTCAGGAACCTTTCATTCTGCGTGGTATATGTTAGCGACATACTGATCTTCAACCCAAAGATGTGTAAAAAGTGTTACAAAGTCTGCAAGAAAACAGAATCATAGTGCAGGAAGGCAGGTGTGAATGGGCAAAGAAAGTGGTAGAGTATCTGGGACAATAAGTTAACCCAGAAGGCATTACACTTCTGCCTGAGAAAGAGAAATCATTGATAGACTTCCCCAAACTAACAACAGTGAAGTCAGTGGAAGAATTTCAGGTTTAATGAATTACTACCACTGATTCATACCAAACATAGTAAAAATAATGCGCCCCATATATGAATGTCACACATGAAGCGACTTGTCAATCAACAGTGGAATGATGACCATCACCTGCAAGATGAGTATGGTACGTCCTCGCCCATACTTGTCAGAAGGACTAGGAGAGCTTTCACTCTCACCCACATCCTATCTCACCCATCGGGCCAATCAACTGTCCAAACCATAGCAGAGCGGTACATCTGGTGCAGGATGAGAAAAATAATGGAGACATGGACAAGAGAGTGCAGCACGTGCCAAATGTCAAAAGTCACATGACACGTCGAAAGTGGGATAGGAGAGCTGTGTTAAATCCCTTGTTGATTGGGTCGGTAGGCACATAGTCCCCCAGATTATCACCAGCAATAGGAGCACCAACTTCACACCTGTCCTGTGGAACAGCCTCGACATCAGCCTGGGGGATGAAAATAACACATACCACGACTTACTACCCTGAAGCTGATGGAATCATTGAGAGGATGCACCGATCATTAAAAACCACTCACTGCCAGATGCGAAGGTGGGAGCTAGAGAAAATAATTGCTATTGGTACACTGAGACTCAGAACGACACACCACATAGCGTTCAGTGCGTCTCCAGCAGAAGTCCTGTATGGCCAAGCATTGACATTGCCATTGGACGTCTTTCAAGATCAAACCAATCCAAAATCGCCATCTGGCACCAGAAAAGCCATAGAAAGAATAATACAGGTAAAGATGACATGCCAAGCAAACAGAAAAGTGTATGTCTCCAAAGATCTACAGACGTGCACAAACCCCCCTCATCCTGCTTTGGACCACACCGCATATTCCAGGGACTACCGAAGGCCTCGCAAATGACAGTAGGCGGGAGGGCATCAGGGCTTTAAATCCACCGATTGAAGCCAGCCTACATACCAGACACTGGCCCACGGACATAGGCCTCTCCTTGTGTGTGTGTGTCTGGGGCGGCAGGGCGGGGGGAGTCCTGTATCACCAACTTGGCGGGCCTACCTTCAAAATCTCCTTTCTCCGTGATGACTATCTCGAGAAGAAAACCATCTGGTCAAAGAAAACACACGCCTTTTCCCTAGAAATGAGGCTTTCTGAAATGATGTTGGGAACAGTCATAGATAAATAATCAGTAGTAAGTTGACTTTAGTAGGAAACGGTGCACGGTGTAAATTCCTAAACGACACGGGATACAGTGTTTGCAGCACATTACCTTGATGTCAAATATCGTTTAAAACAAACACACACACACACACACACACACAGGCACCCATGATGTCATGTCTGCTGCTTTTCGGTTCGATGCATGTTTTTTGGTACAAAACAAGACATATATGATTATGGATACGTTCTTTCATTGACTAGCTACAACGACTAAAATAACGGTAAATGTTACATTAACATCATAATTTCATAGTTAAGCTGAAATGCTGTTCTAATTCCTACCGTTGATGAGTCAGTCAAGAACCTTTATATTTTGGGAAAACTTTTGCCACTATTCCAAACTGCGATTCTAGTTCCTTTCTGGAGAGAATCAGTTCTGTGTAATTCTCATTAAAACAGAATTGCTCGCGTCGATTAGCTGATAATCCTCACCTTTTTCAATTGTGATGGTTCGTTAACCAGTTAATCTCATTTTATCTCTGGGACACAAAAGACATTTGGGAAAAATAATGAAAGCAACTAAGAGTGGAGTTTTTTAAGTGTTGTTCATTCTGAATTAATGGTACTGTTTCGCGCATTCCCGGCTAGATGTTGCATTGAAAGCCACTAGTTTTGGCAAAAGTCAGAAATCTTTATATTTCAAGGCTCCAGGACAGACATTCGTTTCATCAGTTTTTTTATGTCTTTCTTAATCGTTAAACATTGAAGACTCATTTAAATAAATTCTTGTAACATACTTATTCGGTTTTCAAAAACTGTTTTGTAATAATTATTCAGATATTTTGTAGAATATTTATATTCATCGGAAAAGAATAATAAGCTTTCTCAGAGCCAAGGGACATGGGAAGGAAATTTTTACATGACTTTTACAGAAGAATTCTTAAGCTGAATAAAAAAAATCTCTTTCACTGAGTAATTCAGTGGAAGGAATTTGGTGGAAATGTTTCTAGAGGCTGGAAATAGTAGAAACAATCGTTTCCAGA
>NC_087202.1:59823735-59826235 GCF_015104395.2 Macrobrachium nipponense | reverse complement strand
TTACATCTGAAGGGTATTATAAATGGTAAGCACTTCGTCTATTGTAGGGTTCGAACAGAGGCCTGGTTTAGAAACAATTTAAACGTAGATAATTGAGCTATCCGTGGTCTGAGTGGTCACTGTCTGTCGTTGCTTCTTCAGAAGGCATCTGCTCGATTTTACCTAGGACGAAGTAAGAATTTATCAAATATATAATACCCCTTTGGTGTAAAAGTATATAGTCGACCAACGGAGCCAATGTACATAATGAGAAGAGGGTCATATGATGCTTTAATGATCACAGGCCGGAGAGGAATTTTTCCCTCTGCGGTCGTGCAGCTAGTCACTTTATTTCTGCCTTCTCTGTTTACTGATTCTTCCATTGATCGTAATAGTTATCATTTGCATCACATTATTTTAGTATTAGATGTTTCTATGCTAGTTTCATACTTTTTTGTGTGAGAAGTTTTAAAGAATTTCTTGCAATCTTTCTTTAATGTGCTAAATAATTATCTTATTGTTTAAAATAGAAATAATCATGTTGACCTATTTTATTAATTTAATCTTTATTTCAGTGTAAAAAAAGCTAACCACTTTGTCCTTTCATGTAGCTTCATTTTCCTGAATTTGTGGGTTCGATTCAGTCGCCACGTTTCCTCCTTTAGGAGCACTTTCCTTACCCAGAACAGCTTCCTTTATAACCAGCTCACCTTCCTCATTTCGCATCTTGGTTACCTTGTTCAAACACCCTTTGGTACCTAATCCCAACAGGTTTGTTAGCACTCATTCAGCTTCTTGCTTCGCACGACTTTTACCCCAGCATTTGGGTTCTGTGTTATATTTTTACGCAAAGCTATTTTAAACAAAATGAGTTTGTGAGTATCATTAATGTGAAATAGTCCTGCTCGTTAACTTTGGTGAATTTTAAAGAATTCCTTTTTGTAATGTTTTGTCCTCATGTTTGAATTATGTTGTATTCCTTGTATTCCTTTCTTCATTATGGACTTTTACTATTACCGTATTCCTTGTAATCTTTGTTTATTATGGATTTTCCACTACTACCTATTATGTTTATGTTTAGTATGGCAAATGGAAAGTATGAATGAGAATGATGGATAATTCTAAGCAAAGCCGTTTTTGTCAACTTATCTGAGGTACGTAAAACATTCGTCACTTATAAGTTTTGACGAGAGAGAGAGAGAGAGAGAGAGAGAGAGAGAGAGAGAGAGAGAGAGAGAGAGAGAGAGAGAGAGTAGAGTTTATTTTCCGTGAAGATTTGCTCGAATGTCCCATGAATTTGGAATAGCTCAATTACTCCATAAGATTCGAGAAACTGGATCCCTTGTCCAGTTTCTGACTATGTGTTGGAATTGCTTCTTATCCCTGCCAAAGTATTTATGATTTGGGGATGATTCTAGTCCGTATAGAATTAATTAACTAGCTATTCACTTCATGGAACGGGAGGACGAAGATGTGATAATGTCTCAAGAAAAGTATTGAAAAGGGAGAGGATGTTTCCCCTTGAATGAAGTACAAGTGAAAGACAGATGACGGCAACATAGTGTTAGTTATAAAATTTTGTAGCCATGCGTATAAAGTATAAGAGATCCTACGAGGTAGTGGTATTGCAACTGGTTACTAATGCTATAATTGCTAGTGTAAATGCATGTGAGGGAAAGAGATTGATTACTGACAGATTCATCCATTCAATTGGATTTATATCTATAAGGAGCAAATACAGAGACTTTGAGTGAATCTTGATGATTTTAGTGCTGGAACAAAGACGTGTAAGGTCGAGGCTGCTTCAGAACTAAGGAAAGGAAAAACTAAGTGGCTGATACTTATGGGGGCGAGATTTGAATGACTTAAGATAAAAGGTATATTTTATCTGCACACAATAATTGCGCGTTTTAATAGCTCTAAAAACTGCAGTTTGGCCAATTTAATACCGCAACGACCAAAGACCATTATGGTGTTCAATTAAGATTGAATGTCAAAAGCTAGATTTACCTTACCATCCAGCTGTGGTCGGGTAACGTAGAGGACAAGAGCCTTAGTTGCGTTTGGATGCGAGGGTGAGGGAGCTTACTGAAAATGACTAAGAAACATTTTGTCTTGTTCTATTTTATATGGAGCAACTCTCTGTTAGGGGAAACGGCTTATCAACGTTGGTTTCTAATGAATTGCTCTGATCATTACTGATAACTAGTAGAATTTGATGGAGGAGGAGAAAGAACCAGTTGATATCCTATCTCAGAGTACCCGCGGTGGAAGATGATGTATCCAATATTGGTCCAATTGCATTCACCACCCGTGTAGATCAAGTTTATCCTGGTTGGCAGTATTTAATCGGGGACTATGAGTGGCGATAGTTCATGAGGATATGTCTCTATTATAACTGAAACTAGTCGAATCCAACAATTCTCGTACGAACGACTGTGTTATAGTACGGTCTGGCTGCATTCTGTCATTCAGATAGAACAAGGAGACTTTTTATAACTGTTATCTCATTCGATACCGT
>NC_087202.1:59818735-59821235 GCF_015104395.2 Macrobrachium nipponense | reverse complement strand
GAATTAGATATTAAAGGACATTGTAGCTCGATATATATATATTATCTATATATATATATGTGTGTGTGTGTGTGTGTTGTGTGTGTGTGTGTGTGTGTGTGTGTATGTGTGTGTGTGTTTGTGTGTGTGGTGTGTGTCTATATAATATTTCTCTCAGGAAGAAAACGATAAGAGAAAAATTTCGACACAAGACTTCAAATCTGAAGTGCTCCATTTTGAATTATCAGCCACCCACATTCCCTTCTCCACCATCCATATTAACTTCTTTTTCTCCGTCTTCCAAATATTCATATAAAATGTGACAGCCCCAGAGAGAGAGAGAGAGAGAGAGAGAGAGAGAGAGAGAGAGAGAGAGAGAGATGAGCATACTAATATTTGTCGGTATGAGATGGTGGCACAAGACAATGGTTAACGGATAATCACACGAGTGGTTTTCGTAATCGTTACAATTAATTTGAATTATTTTTAAAGGATTTTCATTTCCTTCGAGTCATGTTATTTCCTGGTATTTGTAATTATAGTTATTATTACTTATCACCATCATGTGACTTAACCTCTTATTTTCTTGACTTTCTGTAGATTATGTTCACTAATAATGATTGGTCATATCCATGATTATTCGATTTATTTCATATTTCATCTTTATCGAATTTCATTCTTATTATTTAGATGTTTTAACTTCTGACTCCAAATATTTATGCCATATTGACCGTTTATTTATTTGATTTTGGAACACTTAATGTCTGTACCTTAATTTGCATACCTCGTGTGCCATTGTTTTGTAGTCTGATGGCCTCTTTTTTTTCGTGAATGAAATTTGATGCAGCTCTGTTTCCCGCCGCAATACAAGTTTCTTGTATTATCCTTAAAATTGCTATAGTATACTATATTCTATTTATTTTCTGATCCGTTCTTTATTTTCTGATCCGTTCTTTCATGTTTGATATCCTACTTATGACTTCAGCCTCGTTTTTGAAGGTTTACAGCCTGTCAGTGTATTGCCATTAATTCATGCAATGTGGTTCGGTACACGCGAAATAAACAGTGTTAAATGATAGATATTAAAAACAAATAATTAGGAGCAATGGAAGTTAAGACGTGTCAATAACTACATTTAGGGGATTCACGCCAGCAATCTAATATGAGGATGAATTAAGTCCACTAATGCTTCGATTTTCCTTTCGTGCCTGGTGTGCACGGTCATCACCCAGCAACGAGGCCGTCATTCTTCATCTCATTAAAAAAAATAAAAAATCATTTGAACGTCGGTTATAAAATTTTACCCCTAGTCGAGTCCGAGAGCTGTCATAATTGTGACTGTGATTTTCATTATTCTCATTACAAACTACCACAGGCCTGCTATTTACCGATAATTCTATTTATAATGTGCCGCATGGATTTTATCATTCCTTCAGTAGGAGATCTTTGAATTATATTTATTCCAGTCGTGGAGTTTCCTCTTTTTGTATGCGGTTCCCGAGCGTCTCCTTGTAGTAGTCAAAGGACATTGCTAAGATTTTCATTTCTTCATTCTATTGCTAGCTGGGGCATGGTTATAAAAATGTCCATAATGATGCCTTCTACGCACAAGTTATTTCCACAAAAAATGAACACAAGCGTATCAGTATGATCATAAGTATAGTGTATTGCGTCGCTTTTCGCTTACTCGGCGAGTAAGCCTACAAACTACTCTGTTGTTGATTGTTTTGGGGGTGTGTAGGAAAGGTCTTAAAAAGGTCTGAAAAGGGTGTTTCGCAGTGAGTTAAAGATACAGGAATTTAGGATAGGATATTCATCATTTATTTGTTATATTGAAATTGCAAAAAATGAATAATGTGCATATTACACAGTACAGAAAGGTTATTTCTAATAAAATATATAATTCTTTTTTCTCGTTGGTAAAACAATTATATTGTGCATCCACTTATAACTGTCAATATATGAATGAGTTTAATTTGTGTCCTTTTTATTTGAACCTTGTTTTTAGTATGAGTAGTACTAATTATGTGTATTAATTACGAAGACCACTTCACTTCACTTATGCGTCAATGGAAAATCTTTTTCTTTTATTTTTTTGATGATACTTGGTTGGAGCGCTCCAGATCAAAATAATAATGCACTTTGAATAAATGACATTTGACAAACGCTCGCGATTCATCCGTCCAAAATTGGAAGGAGTTTGGAGGAGAGGAGTTATGGCCGCTATTCATCGTTGTCAGATTGATGAAAAGGAAGGGCTTCGATTTAGAGTGAAAGGGAAGTCAGGACAAGGACAGAAGCAAATGGAGACGGACGTTAGACGCTCCTTCCTGGGCTCTTTTGATTAGGGTCACTTCCAGTTCAGTTTGGGTGTCATTTTCAAGATGGACCTCTTACACACACCAACACACACACACACACACACATATATATATATGTATATATATATATATATATATATATATATATATATATATATATATATAATATATATATATATATATATATATATATATATATA
>NC_087202.1:59808735-59816235 GCF_015104395.2 Macrobrachium nipponense | reverse complement strand
TCTTGAATCAAATTAAGTAAAATTAAATCAAAATTAATTTATCACAAAATTCAAGAAAATTATTTCAATTGAAATTCAAAAGTGTTAGGCCATAATTGAAAATTTGAAATTAATTCACAAGTGCTAAATAACAACAAAACTTGAAAAGAATTCTAAGTAAATGTAAATTAATTCACAAATGTTAAATTTAATCAAATGTGTAATGATTAAGCAATGAAAATAACTAAGTCAATTAAATTGTGAATGCAAATGAAAATATAAAATAAAAAGACACACTTCAATAAGAAAATGAAATAGTGCACAAACAATGGAACAATCACAAACAGAAAAATACGCAATGTGTAACAGTGTAAATCTTTTTCAAAACACTGTAACCAACAGTTTTTACCAAACCTTCACAACCATCTGTTATTAGTTAACCACAGTTCCTATCAATTATTAGTTATTAGTTGTTACCTAACCGTTATTAGTTATTAGTTAACCAAACACTTTTCCCATTAACTTTTAGTTATTAGTTGCAACTAATAAAAATATAACACTTTACCTTTTTGGTATACCAACTTCTTTCTCTCTTGCTGCACCTTGTATATCACACTTTCACAAAAAACAGGCGCCGTTACGATATAATGTTTGCTCAGATTCCACAAAAGAAACTAAATAACACTAAATAAACTCTAAGAAATATCAAATATAAAATTGTAAGTTACGAGTGACCAATTTACGTTACGTTAATATAATCTCAAGTATGTCGCGGGAGAGAGAGAGAGAAAGAGAGAGAGAGCGAGAGCAAGATGTTAATGCCTCGAGGTCTTAAGATAGAATAAAATCTCTTCCTTTACGGAAGCTGGAGAGGGCAGATGTCAAAAACGTTCTTGGCACGAAAGCTTCCAGAAAGTTCTGAAATCTGATGCAATCTCACATACAAAATGTGCAATTCCCACGTGGGACTTGGCAAAGACATACGCGTACAAGACGAGTCTGTTAAAAAAAAGACGTACTCTACTCAATCGAAACGGAGGCTGAGCGACAATTAAGATTGGGATGTTTTGATAACAACGCAAGACTCAATTCTCTCGCTATCACATGCGTTGACAGAATAGGGAACCAAAAGGAGATCTCTGAGTTCCTCTAATCTCAAAGTGTTGACATAAAAGTTAAACACTCATAGTTTCGAAAAGACAAAGATCTCTCTTTACGTTATATATATATTCTTTTACAACATGCAATGCGAAATCTGAACACACATTTTAAAACATCCAATTCTAAGCTATCGAGGAATCTGAAAAAATGTTACATGACATTTCAAAGAGGGGAAACATGCATTTTGAAAGTAGCAGTATATAATATACCTCCCCCCAGAAGATATTTTATCACGGTGTTGAATCCAACGATTCGCAACGAGATAAATAATCAGCAACTACATTGTTTTTGCCACTAATGTGCTGCACTCTTAAGTTATACTGTTGCAGGCACAAAGACCACCTGGTCAGTCTTTGATTATGGTTTTTCATTTTCTGGATAAATGATAGTGGGTTGTGATCAGACAACACTAAAATTTCTTCATTCCTAGGTCTATTCACATACACTTCAAATTTTTTCAATGCGGTGATTAAGGCTAAAGTTTCCTTCTCAATTGTCGAATATACTTTCTGATGTTTTTTTTCAATTTTGTAGACATGAAGCACACATGTCATCTTCTTGAAGTAGAACAGCTCCAACACCACAGTCTGACGCATCAACTTGTATCACAAATTTCTTGTTGAAGTCTGGACTTTGAAGTACTGGTCTTGAAGTTAAAATGGCTTTTACCTTCTCAAAGGATTCTTGACACTTTGGAGTCCAAATAAATTTAGCTTTGGGACTAGTCAAGTCTGTCAAGGGAGCTACTTCGGCTGAGAAATTTGGGCAAAAACGACGATAGAAACCAGCCATGCCTAAAAATCTCTGTAGCTGTTTCCTGGTAGTAGGTGGGGTAGCCTTACGGATACCTTCTACATTAGCATTTACTGGAGCAAGAAGGCCTTTCCCAACTCCAAGCCCAAGATACTGCACAGTTGCCTTTCCAAAATCACTCTTCTCTAAGTTGATTGTTAATCCTGCTTCTTGTAGTTTCTTGAAAACTTTCCTCAAAATCTTCAGATGTTCTTCCCACGTTGTACAGTAAATCACTATGTCATCCAGGTATACACCTACTCCTTCTATTGATCCTAGCAGTTGATCCATCACTCGTTGAAATGTTGCGGGTGCATTCATAAGACCAAACGGCAGAACAGGATACTGATATAGTCCAAATGGAGTAATAAAAGCTGGCAGCAACTTCGCATTCTCATCTAAGGGAATTTGATAATATCCTTTCAACAAGTCTATCTTGGAAACAAACTTGGCTTGCCCAATATTATCAAGTAACTGATCTATAAGAGGAAAAGGATAATTATCAGCCACACTGATAAAATTCAGCTTCCTATAATCAGTACACATCCTAAAGGAACCATCTGGTTTCTTCGCCAACACACATGGAGAACTGAAGTGACTTGAACTGGGTTCTGCTAATCCATGTTGCAGCAAATACTCAACTTCCTTCTTCAAATCATCTTGATAATACGGTGATAAGCGATAGGCTCTTTGCTTGAAAGGTTTTCCATCTTCTTGAATCTTGATTTCATGCTTGGTCAGATCAGTATATCTAGGCACATCTGAAAAAAATTCTGGAAAACTTCTAATTACGTCACTTAAGTCTTCACCTTGTTCAACACTCAGATGTTTCAGTTTATCCTCCAAATTTTCCAAAATTGAAGAATTATTCATCTTGCTTGCAGCTCCCAATTCGTAGCCATCATCGTCTTCTGTAGATAAAGTTGTCTGGGTTACTGACACAGTTTCAGTTTTAGTTTCTGAGAAATAAGGTTTCAAGAGGTTCACATGTATCTTCCTTTGTTTTCTTCTTCTTTCTGGTGTTTCAATCACATAAGTTCTATCACTTAACTTCTGAATTATCTTGTAAGGACCTTGAAATTTATTAATGAGGGGAAATCTCTTGACAGGCAAGAACACTAACACTTGTTGACCAACACTAAAACTTCTTAGCTTAGCCTTAGCATCAAATCTCCTTTTCATTTTCTCTTGACTCATTTTCAAGTTTTCTAAAGAGAATTTTCTAATCTCTTTCAACCTTTTCCTTAAATTCTTCACTTACTCTCCTTGGGTTTCCTCTTGATTTTCTTCCCAATTTTCTGCAAGAATCTTCAACGGTCCTCTAACTTCTCTTCCAAAAATCATCTCATTAGGTGAACATCCCATACTTTCTTGGTAAGCATTCCTAATTTCAAACAACATTAATGGTAAACCAACATCACATTCTCTTCCTGACTCAGAACAATACTTTGTCAGCATACTTTTCAATGTCTGGTGGAACCTTTCCAAGGCACCTTGAGTTTCTGGATGATAGGCAGTGGATAACTGTTGTTTCACTCCTAACAAATTCATCACATCCTGGAATAACTTTGAAGTAAAGTTTGGTCCTCTGTCACTTTGTACTATTTCTGGTATTCCAATCTTTGAGAAAAACTCCACAAGTTTTTCAACAACTATCTTGGCAGATATGTTTCTAACAGGGATTGCTTCTGGATACCTTGTCACAGGACACATTAATGTCAACAGATACTCATTTCCTTTCTTTGTCATCGGCAGTGGTCCAACCATATCTATAATCACTTTGCTAAAGGGTTCTCCTCTAACTTCTATAGGTTGTAGGGGGGCTTTCTTGATGGTTTCATTCGGTTTTCCAGCTATCTGGCAGGTATGACACTCACGAAAAAACCTGCTAACATCTTTGTGAAGTCCAGGCCAGAAAAAATATTTCATGATCTTCTCCACAGTCTTCCTGATTCCCATATGTCCAGACTCATGAGCTACTGCAACCACATGGTTTCCCAATGGATATGGAATCAAAATTTGATGATATTCGCCCCATACAGCATCTCCTGGTATATCTGTAGGTCTCTACTTCCTCATCAGCAAACCTTCCTTCAGATTGTAACAGGTAGGAGTTTGTTGCATCTCTTCTCGATCAACAACTCTGAAGAACAAATCAGTTAACGATGCATCCTTCTTCTGCAAGTCCACCAGCTTCTCTCTTGTCACTTGACCAACTTCAAGGGTTGAATTCTCAATATCTGCTAACTCAGCTACTGTAGTTTCACTACTGTCTTCAGCAACACTTTGACTACTCGGAGTCTCTTCAGGAACATCTCCTTCGTCGTCGTCGTCTTCTTCATCTTCTTGGGAAATCTCTTCTTGGCCAGCACTATGGGAAACTTCACTTCCCTGGAATAATTCTTCTAAGCACAAAGATCCTTCACTTGATCCTTCTTGGGTGTGTAAATCCTCAGTTTCTTCACTTGCAGTCGTAGTCCTCTTCATACTTCTGGTAGTTACACAACTAGGAAACAGGTGTTGGTTATTCTTCTCCAACTCTACTGTAGGACTAATCCTCAATGGTTTGTCTGTCACTACAGGACAAGGAATAAATGTCACACCACCAACTTCGTTCCCCAACAGAACATGTATACCTTCTACAGCCAGTGAGTCCTTTACAGCAAAATCAACATTCCCTGTCACCAATTCACATGACAGGTGTAAGCGGCATATAGGAGTTACTTCCTCTCCTCCTATACCCTTCAAAATAACTGAATCTCCTGTGAGACTCTTCTCCAACTGAGGGTGAGAACCACGTACTACGACACAATGGTTACTCCCTGTATCATGTAATATCTTGACTGGTACCTGCATACTCCTTCTTGAGTTGACAGCATACCCTCATAGATATATGGCTTAAAAGCCTCCACACTGCTAAGCAACTCACTGCTTGAGGTAACATTTCCACTGGTTGCTAAACATTCAGCTTGTTTAGTTTAATTCTTCTCTGGAATCTGATTCTTTCCCACACTGCTCTTCGTAGTTTGTTTCACCTGGTCACCTTTTACAACTTGACCAACTGGTTTTGACTGCTGTTGATTCCGGTAACACTCTTGACTGTAGTGTCCTACTCTTCCACACTTGAAACAGACAACATTTGGTTTCTGTAACTGTCTTGAAAAACTGGATGAGGATTTCACATTAGTTTGCTGAGGTGTATTACCTTGTGTACTCTTGGTATTATCACTTGAAGGTTTCCCATTAAATTTGTTCCTGTTATTTGGATGAGACTTAAAACCTGGGCATTGTTGACTCTGGTACTTGACATTGTAATTACGTTTACTACTGATTATATTATAATCTTCACATAGTGTAGCAGCTTTCTCAAGTTTCTTCACTTCTCTCTCTCTTAAATAGGCTCTTATATGTTCAGGAATTCCCTTAAGATACTGTTCAAGAACAAGTAACTCTTCTAACTCATCAAAAGTTTTAACTTTAGCAGCTTCTACCCAACGTTTGAAACACCTTCTCACTTTGTAAGCATAATCTAAGAATGTTCCCTTCTCATCTTTTCTTAAATTTCTAAATCTTTCATTGTAGTACTCTGGGGTCATCTGGTAAACTTGTAGCACACTGTGCTTAAGTACCTTGTAGTCTTTACACTGATCAGCTGTTAAAGCTAGATAAGCACTTCTCCCTTTACCAATTAAGACACTTTGTAGCAAAACTGACCATTTTCCTCTGGCCATCCCATACCTGAAGCCACTTTCTCAAAGTGATCAAAAAATTCATCTTGAGCTTCTTCAGTAAACTTAGGGATTAACTTCTGTACTCTCACTACATCAAATATAGGGTCTTAATTACCTTGGTTAGGGTTAGACGGTGTTACAGGTAATGTGGATCTAGCTTTTATCAATTCCATTTCCCTTTCATGTCTTGTGATTTCTCTTTCCTCTTCTGCTGCTTTTTCTTCTTCTCTTTCTCTTCTTTCTTGTTTTTCCCTGTCTATTCTTTCTCTCTCAGCTTGCATTCTCTCTCTTTCAGCTAGCATTCTCTCTATTTCAGCAAGCATTTTTAGCTTAATCAAATTCTCTTCTACTTCAATGCGTCTAAGCTCTAACTCTGCATCACTTTTCTCTTTCTTTTCTGCTTGCTTATTTATGAGATCAGCACGTGCTACATTCAACAACTCTTGAGCCAATTCTAACTCATCTTCATCAGTTATTCTACCAGAGTTTATCAATGATTCCATAGCAATACATTTTATTTGTGCCTTTACCATACTAGCGGACACATAACCACCACATGCCTCTGCTAAAGCGCTTCACTGTGCTCTAGACAGAGTGGTTTCAGACAAAACTTGGATGGAAGGGGCTGCTAAAAATTCCTGAACATTGAACTGAGTCATTTTCCTCTAAGTTATCAACTAACAATTCAATACAATAAATGCAAAACAAAATTATATGGTCACTCTCCTAACAAAATATATCCCTAATACCACCAGTATATTCTAGAGTGATAATAAAATCTGCTTTCCCTGGTCTGGGCACCATTAAACAATGTTACGATGTGCCAAGTATCTGGTTACCATTTATCAATTATTACCTCACAAAAGCCAGACACCTGAACCGTCATAACACGTTTAAACGACTGAATACTCTAAAGGCAACAGTGATCCCTTAACACTTACCAGTATTGCAGAAAATCAGACTAATTTCATCAAAACAGGTGTGAGGTAATCTTGTAAGTAATTAAATTAATCAAAGGGCATCACTCCATCAACAACTTTAAAACTCTAAGTATTTCCCTGATTTCAGAAGTCTAAGTACTTCCCTGGTTCTAACTCACTTTAATAAATTGAAAGAAAGCAAATCAATTACCACTCTATGTTTCTGCCTAACATAAATATAATCATAATTAAATATACTGGTATAAGTGAAAATACTTATAAAAATTTAAAATATAAAAATTTATTATTAAATTGAAAATTTATAAGTGAAATTCACAATATCAGGGAAAATTACTGTTACTTGAAAACAAAGTAAAGTTTAATTAAGTCTTGAATCAAATTAACCCTTAAACGCCGAAGCGGTAAAAATCAAAAACTCCCCCGAATTACGGAGCCGGTTTTGAGTGAGCGAGGAAGCGGAAAAAATAATTTTTTCAAAAAATCACAGCGCTCTTAGTTTTGAAGATTAAGAGTTCATTTTTGGCTCCTTTTTTTGTCATTGCCTGAAATTTAGTATGCAATCATCAGAAAGGAAAAATAATATCATTATCATATGTAAATAATGCGATATATGGTAGCAAAAAAAAAAAATCATACATAATTGTATTAAAATCACGCTGTGCAAAAAACGGTAAAAGCTAACGAGTTTCTTTTATTTTTTCGTTGTATTTTACACTAAATTGCAATCATTTTGATATATAATACATTGTAAAACAATAAAAGCAACACCGGAAAAATATTATCACAAAATGATGTATGAATTCGTAACGCGCAGACGTAAAAAAATTATTTTTTTTAGAAATTCACCATAAATCTAAATATTGTTCTAGAGACTTCCAATTTGTTTCAAAATGAAT
>NC_087202.1:59766235-59803735 GCF_015104395.2 Macrobrachium nipponense | reverse complement strand
AATATTTTTTAGAATTTAAACTTCTAACTTATAGCTGAATCCTACATTATTTGTAACGGATGCATTTTTGGCATGGAAATTGACTGAAATTGTCTTTCGACTCATGGCGAGTCTTTTGCAATTATTCTTGTCAAATTTATAATTATATTAACGTGTTAATATTAGCAAAGTATTCAGAAGTCGGAGCTAATGTTGAAGGCGTATTTCCCGAGAAGCCTGAATTTGTTAGGTTTAATCCGTGTCTGAATTCTCCTTGTGTGGCTTACTTGACCTTAATATATGTGGATCCCCTGTTTAAGATTTTATTTAATCTTTACAAGCAATGTCTAAAAACTCATAAGCCGTTTATGCCCAGTGCATGGTATTATCAAGAGTTTGATATCGCAACTGGCTGGGTCTGGTTAATCCTTCAGAATCCTATGCTCGAGGTATAGAATAGCAGATATTCACATTTTATGAAATTAGTGCTTCATGCAAATAGAAATCAGAACTGCCAAGTCGATTAGTTTATCTGCTAATGTGCCTTATTACGGAGCGCACTTTTCATGAGAACATTTATTATTCTGTTTACTGAGGCACGCTCTGTTTTGCTTTGAGTTTTTCTCTGACCAGGCCCAAAAATTGTTAAAGGTTTACCTTTCGGCTGAAAGAGTTCGAATTATGACGGCGTGCATCGTGTCTTTTTTCTCTTTTTATTTATCAGCCGTTATCATTACTGAGTTGGTTATTTCAGCTTGCTTGTATGTGCGGGATGCGTGTATTTCTGGTTACGTTATTTGCATGTATTGAGCATTTACATCCACAAAATGAAAATATTTGTTGTTGTACTTAATTATGCAAGGCAACTAAATGATCTTGTCTTGTCATGGTGGCTTACCTTGACAGGCGGAATAAATGGCATTTTCTCTTTTATGTAAACTATAGGAGGAGGAAAATTATGTCGTTGTAATCTTGCCCAATGCCCCCTCTCTCTCTCTCTCTCTTCCTCGTCTCTCTCTCTCTCTTCTCTCCTCTCTCTTCTCTCTCTCTCTAAATACGCCCGGAAGTTGTTGTTGTTTTTTTTTTTTTTTTTTTTTTTTTTTTTGTGGGGGTGGGGGGGTGGGGGGGGCTTGTCGTGGATGTCGTCGTTTGAGGGATTTACATTTCTCTTAACTTCCTTTGCAAAAGATAATGACAGTCTTTTACGACATCCGTGAGTGATAGTCATATTTTATAACAAAGCTTTCGTTTACACATTGCTTTCTTGTATTTTTAAATTCCCCCATTTAGTTTTCTATAAAAGAAAACTATTGAGATACCTTTGTCTGTCCGTCCTCAGATCTTATCTACTGAGGTTAGAAGGCTACAAATTGGTATGTTTATCAGCCACCGATCAATAATCAAACCTACCAAATTGCAGACCTCTAGCTAAGTAGGTTTTTTTATTTATGGTTAAATTTAGCCATGATTGTGAGTCTGGCAACGATGTAGGCCAAGCTACCACCGGACCGTGGCGGAAAGTTTCAGCGCATATTTTCCTTGTTTAATATATAGGTGAGACTCCAGCAATGTTTGCGTCTTGAGACGTGATGAGTTTTTCGTTAATGAGGTTATTGGCTTTGAGCGCTTTTTTATATTTGTTCTTTCATCTCTGAGTTGTTTTTTGCACCCTAACATCATTTACCTGTTTGGATCTGCTCTCGCTTTATCTACTATTTTGCTGGATATTTTACTGGAAATTTCCTGCATGAAAAGTAAATTAGTTTGAAATGTATAACAGTTCCAAGGTCTTTAAACTAGACCTGCCGCACGTCTCTGAATCATGAATTCATGATCAAGTATCATGCAATGATGTAACGATAGTTTTGTTTGTTTCCTCTCGGTTATTATCTGTTAACCGGCTGATAGAACTGTTGGCAAGAGAAAAGGTGTCACGAGTTAATACGGATTGCTCTTTAATTTGGGGATGGAAATTCAGTTGCCTAGTATGCATATGGTAGAATAGTTACAAAATCCCCTGTTCGGCTAAAATTTGTGGCTGCACAGAAGAATAAAATTCGTACATTACTTTTAGTTTTCACCTAAAAAAAAAAAAAAAAAAAAAAAAAAAAAAACTATTGAGAGGGCTTTGTCGGTTCGCCTTTCTGTCCACCGTAATATATTAAGAACTACTGAGGCTAGAGGGCTGCAAATTGGTATATTGATCATCCACCCTCCGACTTCATTCCAAATTGCAGCCAATTAGCCTCAGTAGTTTTTATTTAATTTATGGTTAAAGTTTGCCATGATCAGACAACTCGATTGCGCCGAAGTTTTACTTGTTTCTATTTTTATTTCTACTTGTCTGGTCAATATTCGTGCTTCATTGATAGTAAGAATACTCGGAAGTCATAAGAACATGTTCACTAATACAAAATCTCTCAAGCCAATCAAAGGTACAGAAATCCTTGGAGAAAGCATAGGTTGGTCTAATGAGCCTGGCGGTGGGGAGGGAAGGCGTGGAGCGGTTCCCAAGGAGGAGCCGTGGGAGTCTTCAAAGTGTATGTCAAATTCCATAGAGTATTGGGATGACGTTAATACCCTCGGAGGGTTATAGACGACGTAGGTGAACATGAGTGGAATAAGGGTGTTGGGTGTTGGGGGTGTCGGGCAAGGGGGGAGGTATTTTCTCCTAAGCTTTATTCGTGGAAGTGCTTTTTCTCTTATTATCTTAGATTGTTCTACTCCTTCCTTGCATTATATAGGTGTATCGTCGAAATGCAAATGTTTTTTTTATAATGAATAGATAAGGATCCCAGCTCAGTGTTCTTTGCTTTCTTGTTCGCGTTCATCTAAATGTATATATATGTGTATATTTTCCATGAAGAAGGGTGCACTTCCTTTTACTCGTACTTTTTGTAAAGCATGTCTTTCGAGTGGATGACACGAATTACAATTTTTTCCTGTGGAAGGCAGTGTGAATAAAACAAACAAGATCTCTCTTCAAACGTAGGTGTCGATCGTCTACATTTTTTTTTCGCCATTTATTCTTACAGTTTGTACTTTCTTCTTTAGATCTGTTTTCAAATTTCATCAGTTCCTGAAGTTAACTGGCTATTCCAAAATTAATTTATTTGATGTATTACGTGATCTATGCACCTCACAAGACCTGTTGTTGAAACTCTGATTGTATAATCAATGCAAACTAACACATCAATTGCAGACAGGCAGACATGCACACATAAATATATATCCAATGTATTACGAAGGAACGCGTGCTTGAAAATATCCTTAAATCCACGGTAGAAAGGTGAGTGATATTGGGGACTGGAACAATTATTTTCGTAGTTTAGTTCTACATGCTCAAGTTCACACTAAATGAAAAAGAGGTTGAGAGACTTATTTATGCAAAGGGAGGATGGGGTTACAATTGGTTAATCTTGGTGGAATGTTCTTTGAGCCAAAAAAAAAAAAAAAAAAAAAAACATGGAAAGAGAATCAAGAGCTAATCCAAAGTGGAGATTTATATTCCTCGTTGACGTGGCTTCAATAAAAATGACTCCAACAAATTCCTTTACCTTTTGTCATTGTCCGTGTGGATTATCGATGCCTTATCCCAGTTAATGACATGTCTTAAGCCACAGTACCATTATTCGTTAAGGGTCCTGAAATGGCATATTCAAGCTGTGAGCATTGTATTTTTATACCTTTTGAATTTTAACCTACGTCAATCTTATTACATTCTTTGCAAGGAATACCGTATACAATATTGTTTGAATAGGACAAGCTATTTTTAATTAGTTAATTTCTCAAAATATTATTATATTTAAATACTAAGTTAATATCAATAGTTTTTAAAATGGGTACAGCAGGAAAAAAATTAGGATGAAATGGTACACAGAGAATATTCTTAAATTCTTTGTTAATATTAGTTGGATTATGATACATCTTTTTTGCTATATTTTCACAAAGTTAAAAAAAATATGGAGGGTAGCATAATGAATCTCCTATTTTATCAATAATTTAAAACTCATCCTTAATTTTTAGAATTTTTTATACAGAATAGATTAAAAATACCAGCCCATTCCCGGAATTATTACTCAGTGAATATGATTTTGTAAGCAAAAAAAGAAAAAAACATATTTATACAGTAATCCCTAGTTTACCATAACGTATTTATCTGAGTTTCTTTTTTACCTCATCGCATGCTAGGATACTCAAAATAAAGTTAACTTGAATAGGAGTGGCCGAAAATATGTCATCCCGAATGTAATTTCAACTGGCACCGACACAGAAAACGACGCCGTAAATTTAAGTGGAATTTAATAGCGTTGCTGATCTGAATATCTTTCATGTGCTCTCCGTCTTAAAGAGCGGAGAGGTGAAAAATTGTTATCATTGAAATTCTATTCTCTCCTCTCTCTCTCTCTCTCTCTCTCTCTCTCTCTCTCTCTCTCTCTCTCATGACTGGAACAGATCTATCATTGCGACTAAATACTGAAAGTAAGAAGTTAATTTTTTTAAGTGTTATGCACGCGAATGCGGCATGGGTACAAGTAGATCCGGGATGTTGAATCGCTATATATTCGAGGCACTCTTGCCCGAGTTGTGAGTTATTTTTTAAGAAAGTTCTTTGTGTTCTCATAGCATTTAGTAACTACATATTTATTGATTCATTTATGCAACAACGCGAATCGTGAATAAAAATACCTCAGAGAGTAACATGTCATATCTATGTATTAGCAGATTTCCATGATGCCTCTGGAATGGAGAATGATGGAGTAGCACTGAAGCCGAAATTTGAGCTCATATTTAGTTAGAACCTTCATAATGGCAGACGTGACAGTGGGACTTACAGAAGTAGACTTCCTGAAAGTATACACAACCTGCTAGTGGACGTAGCATCAAAGCAACTGATCCTGAGAGCAACTCCTCATCATCTGCCGAAACAACTCACCAACACATAGTCACCGAAAAAGCAGAGAAGACAAACGGGACCTATCGCAATAGCTCCCCCACCACCAGAAATACGCTGACTTCTAAAGAATACCAAGAGGTTTTCAAAAACGACCTGCAGCACGACTTAACCAAACCAGCAAAACAGAACATCCATCAGCACATAGAAATGGAAGGCTTCAGATGGTTAGCCCTAGAGAAACTTGCCTAAGCCAAACAAGTGTTCAAGGAAATGTAGATCGCAGGATTATTCCAAAAATCCCCCAGCCCATAGGCATCCCCTTTCACATGGTACAGAAACCCGACGGAACATGGCGCCTGTGTGGAGATTACTGGCGACTAAACGTCAAAACGAAGCCAGACAGATACCCGTTGCTGAACATAGCATATATAACCAACCTTTGAAGACATCCTCACATTTAACCCCAACCTCAAGCAACATCTGAAGGACATCAAAAGGGTGCTGCAAATACTTGAAGAAAATGGACTCATGATAAGGAAAAGCAAGTCTGAATGGGCAAAGAAAACAATGGAATTCCTGGGATGTCAATAAGCCCAGATGGGATTAAACCTCTACCAGAGAAAGTGAAAGTAATTACGAACTTCTCAAAACCAACAACAATTACAGCAGCACAGGGATTTTCAGGACTAATTAACTGTTATCAAAGATTTATCCCAAATAATGCTAAAATCGTGAGTCTAATCTACAAAAGCTTACAAGGAAAAACAAAAAAAAATTAATTGTTTAGATCAAGATAATAATGCATTTCTTTCAACAAAACAATCAATAACCTCTGAAGCCACATTAATAGGAGAGTTCCACACAGCACACCACCGACTCGCCAACATCCACATCTACATAGTAGGACCTCTACCCGCCTCCAATTGGTACAAATGTCTGTTCACCATCATCAATAGAAATACCAGGTGGCCCAGAGCAATACCGATACGGCAACAGACAGCAGATAGTAGTTTGAAAGCTCTCATTGGATGGGTCAGTAGACACAGAGTCCCGCACACAATCTAGAAGCTAATGGCATCATCAAAAGGCTACACCAGTCGTTGAAAGTATCACTCATTGCTAGAAGCCAAGGCAGGAGTTGGAGAAAAGAACTACCTTGGGCATTACTAGGCCTGAGAATGACACCACACGTGGTATCCAACCCACCTCCAGCACAAGCCCTGTACAGCCAATTATTAACATTGCTGGTAGGCGTCTTCCAAATTCCAACAAGCCCAACATCCCCGCCCAACACCCTTAAAGCATTAGAACGGATAATGCCAGCCAAAGCAACTTACCACACTGCTAAATGTACATCCCCAGCAAACTACAAAAGGCAAAATATGTATTCACAGATAGACGCAGACAGAAATCCCCTTCTCCTCAACATACTTGGGACTATACAGTGTCATCCAGAGATGAAACGAGGCCTACCACATGACAGTGGACGGCAAAACTACATGGCCTCTCCAAGGAGGTGGGGAGCGCGGGGGCGCGAGTCCCGTAGGATCCCATACAGACTCGCTTACACCATCCATCTCACCTGGTTGGCTAATCTCCTCACATCAGGCATCTCTGTGCGCCAAACACGAGCATGCAAGAAATAGCATACGTCACGCATATTTTGCACAAATGTTATCATTCTTAATAATGTTCTGTTAGATATTATTAACACGTGCATTACAGTGTCAGCATTTCAGCTATAGTATCATAATTTCATTCGTATCTTGTATTTCGATATATATACATCTTTTCATCCTTCAACAAACACAGCTGGTTGTACTATGACCTTTGTTTTGTTCGCTTTATGTCAATCACTACATTTCTGCTCATTAGCTCTATTGACCTGCCTGTCTGTTTGCTGTCTGAATAAATCAGTAAGTTTGTAGATGCATCTTCTTACTCACGCCTTCGCTGCAAAGGCATGTATTTTACAGTTATACTGAATTTTGCAGTGGGCATCATATATTCAATTTTGGAGTAAACTTATCATTAGAATTAGGCTGTATTCACTGACTTGCATCTTTTACATATTACAGTAATCAGATGTAAATAGCCGTTATTATCTAAAATTCGTGACCTTTTAACGCATTAGTTTGATATTAAGTCGTTCCATTGTACTAGTACTTAAATTATTAATCTTTAACCAGTTATTTCCTCACATTATTAGAAAGATCTCTTTCTCGAAATGGTTAGTTTTGATTGAATTTGGCATGAAAAGATACAGACTTCCGATGTTTTCCAATATCTCTGTCACAACTTGCAATTATAAGTGTATTATAATTTTGAAGTCATTCCTTAAAATGAAGAACGTTTGATATCCGTATCCGGAAACACTCGTTGGCGCGCTCACGGGCAAATGAGGGTAATGTCAAGGTACTGAAAACCGGAGGAGGAAGCGGAGGCAAATAGATGGACTTTTCTTTCGACCCTCTTCTTGGTTTCTCTCGTGCGCTTTCTTTTGGCTGACATCTAGAAAGCGGCTCCTTAGGTGCAGAGCTTTACACACCGCTTAACAGCACCTTATTTATTCCGTTACTCCTTTCTTCGTCTCGTATCGGTCTGATAATGCTATCGGTAATCAGATAATCATTTTGATTGTTATTTTTATAAGTTTTCTGTAAAATGAAAACTATAGTGATGTCTGTCCGTCAGCACCTTTTCTGCAGCCCTCAGATTTTAAAAACTACCGAGGATAGAGGGCCACAAATTAGGTTGATCATCCATCCACCAGTCATCAAACATACCAAATTGCAGCCCTCTAGCGTCATTAGTTTTGATTCTATTTAGGGTTAAATTTGGGTCATGCTCGTGTGTCTGGCACCACTAAATGTGCTAACAACACAGGCCACCACCGGGCCATGCCGGAAAGGTTCATGGGCCGTGGCTGAAGTTCCATACAGCATTATACGCTGTACAGAGAACTCGATTTTCATATATGAGTTTTTCTTTCATCATGCAGTGATGTCGATTTCAATTTTATCTATAGATTTTTGGTGGGTTGTTTGTTCATATATAATTTAGTTCATAGGGCATTGCCGTTTCGTTTGGGGTTTTCTTACATTTTAGAGGCGGTTGGATTCATTTCTTTCTTTCTTTTTTTTCTCTAGGTATGATTTGAATTGCTTTTGATTACTGTTAAAGGTATGATGCTGTCATTTTAATCAAACTTTTTAAGGGTTGATATTGAGAAATTCTGCTGAGTACTTTGTTTTCAGTTATGGGTTTCTTCCAATACCCGAGGCCAATTTCTTCACTTAAGACCTGCGATAACTCACTCTCGCATGCATTCTACCGTCTCTAAGTACTATAATTGTCTAATTCTCACAGCATTACTATTTCCTCCCACGACCCGCATGACTTGAATTGACTAAAATCGAGTTTATTCTCCTCTGCATCCATCTTCAACGTTCATCCATAAGGACGAGTTTTCCAATACCGACTCGAATAGTAAGGTCTATTTCGAGATAGAGCTCGTCGAACCATCTGTAAAGCTCTCTCTCTCTCTCTCTCTCTCTCTCTCTGGGAGCCACTGCTGAGGCCCCGTACAGGCAGCTTCTATTAAGGATGATTGGTTTGTTTGTTTGTATAGTGCTTTACATTGCATGGAACCAGTGGTTATTCAGCAACGGGATCAACGGCTTTACATGACTTCCGAACCTCGTCGAGAGTGAACTTCTATCACCAGAAATACACATCTCTCACTCCTCAATGGAATGGCCGAGAATCGAACCCGCGACCACCGAGGTGGGACGCCAACACCATACCAACCACGCCACTAAGGGGCTTAAGGATGATTGGTGGTTTTGTTGCTGTTCGCATTTTTCGCTTCCTTCTTCTCAAGACCTACTTATTCCGATGCCAAAAATGCCTGTTGGATTCATAAGCAGTAAGTGTAATTAGATTTACACAAATGCATATTATGTTCGCTACTACCTAAAAGATATTGAGCGCGCTCAGTGGCGTGGTCTGTATGGTCTTGACCTGCCACCTCGTTGGTCGCGAGTTCCATTCTCGGCCATTCCATTGAGGAGTTCGAGATGTGTATTTCTGATGGGGGAAGTTCACTCCCGACGTGGTTTGGAAGTCACGCAAAGCCGTTGGTCCCGTTGCTGAATAACCACTGATTCCATGCAACGTATAAACACCATACAAACAAACCTAAAAGATATTGACGCGCGAAAGTTAATTATATCAACAGAGGAGAACAATTTTAAACGTAGGTTGCCTAGGAGAGGAAATGATTCCTGGATCGAATGCCTGAGAGAGAAAAATTGAACTTAAAAAAAAAGCTTAAGAGAAAATTTGAACCAATGAACTAATGTTCACTTTGTTGTTGAGATGATGATAGAGGTGAAGGTGGAAGCGCATGCCTTTGGATAGAGAGAGAGAGAGAGAGAGAGAGAGAGAGAGAGAGAGAGAGTGAGAGAGAGAGAGAGAGAGAGTAGTCGGCCTTCTAAAATGTTTCACTGTGGTGCCACTTTTCGGAGCTATCTCATGCATTAGGCAATAATGAATTCGTAATTCCCTTTGTTGCTCTCAAAATTAAAGGAACGTCAGCCAGTGCTCCGCTTTCCGGAATATTCAACGTATCCTCTTCATTCAGTTGGTTAAAAGGCTTTCTCTTGTTTTACAGTTTCTGGATATATAAGCCTTTCATGACGGTTACAGTCTTTATTATAATTCAAAGAGAAATGCAGTTACTTTAGCTTAGACGAACGAATGGCTTACAAAGCAAATAGACTCTCTCTCTCTCTCTCTCTCTCTCTCTCTCTCTCTCTCTCTCTCTCTCTCTCTCTCTCTCCTGTATAGTTACATTGTTGAATGGATAGACGATGAGCAAGAGTCTGCCCGTCTCCTATGTTCCTAATATTGAGGTTAAACATCTTACCGTCCAGTGTAGCGCGGTTAACACCTGACTAAAACTTTATACGAAAAAATATTCTTGCTTTACAAACCATTCTTCCAATTCTCTTATTGCATTTTTTAATCACAATGGCCATTTTTTTGCGATAACAAGACGTCTTTTGTGTTATTCTCTAAATATTATTACCGTCTTTGTCTCGTACACGCATATGTTCCCTTCTCAGTTAGCGTGTTTCCTTTCCGAATCAGAAGAATTCTCCTTCGCATAATGGTGCATGTCTTGCAATGCGGCAGTTGTTATTCCCTTCGTCCCTTCCCAATACTGCCTTGGGATTTGGAATCGCTGTACTATTTATATCTTTCTTTGGCAGCATTTTTCCCTCTGCCTTTTATGACGCTTTCCTTTCTATGATCTAATTTTTATAGGTATTTGTTAATGTTTTTTTATGCATTTATCTTGAATGTTTAAATATTTGTTTTTGTTATCCTTTAGATAAGTAATGAGTTCGGTTCTTTTTTGATGATTTCTATGAATATTTTGTAATAACTAAAGTTTGATTCTTATGAAATTTAAACTGTCGAGCTAATCACTGGGGTACAGTACTTTAGACAACGAAAAAGATGGAGTTGGAGTGGTTGGGCAGCAAGATAGAGATCCAGAAAGCCAAAAAGACGGTGCATAAGGACTTGGAGATGCTGGTGGGAGGAAACTGCACATTTGCACTGAGAAGTAGCAGTAAGAGGAAGCTGTCTGAACAAGATGCTAGGTCCCAGCTTTACTTTTGGGAGTTCAGCACAGAGGAATAATGAGTGCATATGTTATCGAAGGAATTTGTTTCTCAGCGTTCCCTGTTCCCGTCATTTTGAATAATCCACCACAGGGGTCAGGTCTTTTATCGACCGGGAGAGATTACTAGTTTATGTCGTCAGCCGCAATCCTTATAAAGTAATATTTCTAAATTACATTTTGCAACAATTCAGATATAATTATTAACATGTTGAGTGTTGTATGCCGCTGTTTTGCAAGAAAAAACCTAATATTCTCTTTTTGAGAAGCTGTTTTTTCTTAACGTAATGAATAAATAACGGTAATTGTATCAGCAAGTTAGCAGTTTTACATTGATAGTCTCCCAGCTAAAAGTCAGTATTTTGCGTCTTATATCGTTTTCCTGTATATCCACTCCCCCTGCTCTCCTTCATCGGTACTGCTCCCTAAAGATATGCCCCACTGGGTACTTTGGTCTTACCTCTGTTTTTTCGAACTCCTTTCAGCACCTACAATTCTAAATTCGGTCCCTCCTTTGCTCATATGCTCTCATATGTTCCCTTTATATATATATATATATATATATTATATATATATATATATATATATATATATATATATATATTATATATATATATAATATATGTATATATATATATATATATATATATAATATATATATATATATATATATACATATATTATGTGTGTGTGGAAAAGCACGATTTTGGCATCTTAGTACTAATTGCCGTACTTGGGAGACCAGTCAGCATCACTTTAGCACGCCCTGCACTTACTGAGCCACTTCGCCCTCCTTGAATACTCATTTTCATCACATCAACTTCCCATTCCAAAAATAATAAAAATTTTCATTGGCTTTTCTTCTTCAGAACGGCAAAAGTGTACAGAGTTACTGTAGGGCCTGGTTGATAAAATGTGGTGGTTGGGCACTGAGCTCATCGTGTTTGTAAGTGTGTGTGTGGGTGAATGTGGTTGTGTGCACACGGCCGCGTGTAAGGGATGGGAAGGATGTTGGTTATGTCTGTTTGTCTGCCTTCTGAATGTCAGAATAAAGTTTAATGTTTTTTTGGGGGAGAAGGACGCCGCAATCTCAAGGAAGTATCATTCATTGCTATAAGATTGGTTTGGCAGATTCCAGGATTAGTGTTAAATTCTAGAGATTATTTTATTACGGTTGTGGGCTGGTAAGAAAGATGATAGGCCTAGACGCTTGGTACTGAGGGCATTACGCAAACAAATTAGGCTTTTCGTTATTCTGCCTACGGGTGTGAATTTCATTTTATTTTATTTTAAAAGAATGACAGATTTTGAAATAATATTTCGCTATCTTTTTTTTTATGACAGATTTTGAAATAATATTTCGCTATCTTTTTTTTATGACAGATTTTGAAATAATATTTCGCTATTTTTTTTTTATTTGAAAATTTATATTCGCACAAACAGTGAAAGCGTTTGTGACAAACCTGTTATGGATCTGCAGTATATTTCATTCAGTTATGAAGATTCCATGGCGAAAAGTATGTTTCGCTTGCACTCTTGTAAATTCCGGAAAAGACATTTCAGTCTTTTTTAGTACTGTACCTGCTTTTCTTATTTAAAACATAAATTTTGTTCTCTTTACATAGTTCCACAGTGACTCTTTTGTGAACTAATTTAATTGTAGACTTGTATAATAGTATTTCCAGACTGCTGTAATGTTTTCCTGTGAATTGTTTTTTCCCCTAAAATTTAATGTTTTCAGCGACAGAAGAATGCTGTTGCTCTCATCATGTATATTTATGTTGTCCTTAATTAAAATAGTAATGGTTCTTATGCTGGCATTACCCATTTTATGCTTTTACGTAATTAGGTTGCTCGTAATTTAAATTGCTTCTGCCTTTACAATGAAAAGGATAAAACTGCTTAATTTGATCTCGTATCCCAGATGTTATGTTATTCCGCACTAAACAACAGACTTTCTGAAATAGATGTAGAGCTGTCTAGTAGTTTTATTTTTCTTTTGTGTGGCTTTATGTGCTTGTCAAGGAGAGAGAGAGAGAGAGAGAGAGAGAGAGAGAGAGAGAGAGAGAGAGAGAGAGAGAGAGAGAGAGAGAGAATGATTATTCCAGACATTCTCACCTGTGAGGTGATTATGATCTTTATGAGAATCAAGGACCCGAAAGAGAGAGAGAGAGAGAGAGAGAGAGAGAGAGAGAGATGATGGGTTATACGACAGTTTCGGAAACATTTCACAGTAGTGAACAATACGTTTTTTATCTTATTTCTTTATCAGTTTGTTTGATTTAGGTTGGTAAACCGGCAGCTCTCTCTCTCTCTCTCTCTCTCTCTCTCTCTCTCTCTCTCTCTCTCTCTCTCTCTCTCTATCTCTCTCTCTCTCTCTCTCTCTCTCTCTCTCTCTCTCTCTCTCTCTCTCTGCTGCGCACGCACATGAAGCCACACGAAAGGAAAAAAATTGCCATCGTATATTAATTCATTTTCAATAGTACTAGACAGCTCTACATCTATCTCAGAATATGATGAAAGACCAACTTGATCTGACGTCGGCGTCAGTTCTTTGCCCCTTTCTGTGACTTTTTATTCAATAGAGGGATATGTTTTATATAGGAGTATGATTTTTTCTTTGTTTGCTGTATAATTTTTTTTCTTTAGACTTCCAAACGAAATATTGAAGAGTTACGAAGACAATCCCTTCGCTCGCGTTTTTCAAACGCATCCTGTAGTTTTCAGTTACATTTATTTCATTATACGGGAATGAGATTGGGTTGTAGGGTTGTAGCCGCGAGCTGAAATAATTCATAGTAAACTGCTTTGCTTTTTTCAAATACACCATTGTATCAATTTTCAACGAGAAGCTCAGAAGATATATTCATTCCTTGTGTCGTCGGATGTATTTAAAACGAGTAAACTGCTAGTAAATTTGAATAGTTTTGAAGTTATATGTCTTGCAGTTAAGTTAGAAATAAAATGGACGGGGCCCATCCCAATTCACCTTTATTCCAAGCAGTGGCAGTGGTAGGTAAAGAAATCGACTTGAGGAACAGTAGGGAAACATGGATGCCTTTCTTTTGCGGTAACTTTCCTTCAGAACAGCGTCTCTCTGCCTAGAATCTGGCCTTGAGAAAGTCTTGTGCTAATATCTCACTATCTACCATCTTCCGGAAACCTGAAACACAATTTTGTGAAAGACTGTGTTACTGCCGGCTTTCCTGACTAAGCACCTTCCTTGAAAGTTTGCCTCATAACCCTCGGTCCATTAACCCCCTGAGTAATGATTTATTCATTCCATTTTTCTCTTACTCGTGGAGTAAGCCTACAAACTGCTGTTGTTGGCGTTGTTGTTTTTGGACGGGTTAGGAAAGGTCTAAAAAGGCCTTTAAGACGTGTTTCCCGTTTAGCTACAGATACAGGAATTTTAGTAGGGGATATTTATGATTTATTTATTAGAATGAAAATGTAAAAAATGAATAATGTACATATTAAACAGTACAGAAAAATTATTTTCAATAAAATATATCGTATTTTTTTTTCGTCGGTAAAACAGCAGGATATTAGGATGCTTGTCCTCAGATTTTATCACGTTTTAATTTATTTGATAACTGAATTAAGAGAGTTTATTTCTATTCATTTATTTTGTGTTCCCACTTACTATAACGGAGAATATATGAACGTGTTTAATTTGTGTCGTTTGTATTTGATCCCTGATGTTAGTATGAGTACTAGTAGATACTAATTATGAGTATTGTTTATGAAGACAACTTCATATTGAGTTAGGAATAAAATGTAAATTTGTATGTATGTATGTACATAAATATGTATGTATATGTGCGTGTGTATGTATATAATGTATATAAATAACTGGCATTTTTGCAGTTCAGTGTGAATTCATATCCATATATATATATATATCTATCTATGTATATATATATATATATATATATATATATATATATATATATATAGATAGATATATATATATATATATATATATATATATATATATATATATATATATATGTATGTATACACACACACACACACACACACACACACACACATATATATATATATATATATATATATATATATATATATATATATATATATATAGATATAGCTATATGTATATGCATGTTTGTATATACATGTGCGTGTGTGTATGTATATAATATATATATACATAACTGTCATTTTTGCAATACAGTGTGAATGCATATCCATATAAATTTATTTACTAATCGAAGCCAAACAATTTTGGGTATTAATTTGCTATCATTTATTTTCTGTGATTTCGATGTTAATTTTTCGTTGAATACTTTTAAGACTATATTGTATTGCGAGTAAAATGTAAGATATATATATCTTTGAATTCTCTCGATTATTTCGGGATGAGTTCGATGATGTGTGTCTCTCTCTCTAAAAAAAGAAAAAAAAGTTTATTCATGCAAACTTTTAAGCTAATCACGTTTCAATGCCTTTTCCAGCAACAGCTGGAAATGCTTGGGACTTTGCCGTTTTATGCAGATTGGCAATATTGTTCTCTGGACTTTTTTTCTCTTATGCAGATTGCCTATATTGTGAACTGGACTTTTTTTTTCTCAATTCTCGTAAACAAATGATGATGAAAAATTCCCATCGCCATTACTGATGCAGAGCTAATCACATATCGAAATCAGGTAGAAAAAGAGAAGTTCGAAAGCAATTATCGGTGTATGCACGGATTAACTGGATTGTACGTGGCCTAATTTCTACCGAGAGCCCTTCGCCGTTATAGAAGAGATATGGAGCATGATATTTCTTATTCTTGAATTCACTTGCCTTCATTAGGCACAGCTTCCTCATTACTTCTTTTTAGCTCTTTTTTAATCATATACTTACCAACGTTCAGTTAAGCCTGCGCAGTTATAAATGGACAGTCGGCTTGTGCAGTTATAACTGAACGTTAGTGTGGACAACCGGCACAGTTTTTGTTGCGTGCGCAGGCGGCTCGGTAAATAGCTCATCTCAATAAATGAGCCTCCGTCCAAACTGCCGCGCATGCGCACTGCAATGTTAATGTGGTGGAGGCAACTTTTTTGGCTCAGTTTGCTGTACGCCAGCGGACAGATAATATGTACCAATTGAGACCATTGCGCTGTTTTTTTATTTTTTTATTGAAGTGTGTTTCTACCTAAATTAATTATATGTTGAATTTACTTGTGATTTTAATAATTGATACGGATGTCAGAGTAATATATGTTCATAATATTTCCACAGGAAAAACAATTGTGTATGATAAAGGCTGAAATTGGCAGCATAATTACTGAATGTCTTGTAGATTTCATTGAAATCTATATGAATGAAACTTTGCTTTGGCAAGTGATATCCAGAGGCTGTAACAGATGCCTATGTATATTTATTCGTGGTTATAAACCATTTATGCAAGTGAGTTTTTCAAGGAGAATAAAAATTATAACAAAATAATGTAAAACAAGAGAATGCTTATTGCGTCTATTCATGAGTATGCATTATGTATGGAATTCTTTAAAATGAGAACGAAATAGTATTCTACTTTCTGATGAAAAAATCAAACAATATTGGATTATGTATTTTTGTTCATTGTTTACATCCCGCGTAAGTCCGCCTTGAAATGGAATTAGGCTAATCAACACACTAATGAAACGAAGGAAGACTTTTGTAAACTATAGATTTTCATTCATTGTAACATTTCATAAAAAAAAGTCAGTCTTAAAATGAAAACAAACCAGTATTAACCTTTTCAATAAAATAGAAAAAATATTATGCCTATATGTGTCAACTTTGAAACGAAAGCAAACAATTACGAGCTTAAGTATCTTTCCATGGAACTCTTCCTTCATTTTGTAAAATATTCAATAAGCATTATGAAAGTCCTTGGGGCCAAATATAAAATCTTCACAAATTCACATGGAAATATTTAATTGTTTTTTTTTCAGCAACTCTTTCACTGGACGTATTACTTGACGTTCATGAGTTTTTTTTATTTTTGTCAGCAAGCCAATTACAGCCAGTGCATCGTGTGTTGAGGCCACAACTGCTACGGAGGACTGAGGAAAAAGACTGATTTGCCTGCACAGTCCGACTGTGCATTTATAACTGTGCAGGCATAACTGAACGTTAGTGGCAGGTTTAACATACATGGATCCAGAAAAAGCCTCTAACATAATGAAAAGAGTGGCAATAAGGAGGATATATGGCGTAGAAGAAGATAGCTGTCAGGGAAAGCCCTTAATAAGGTACGCTATTTATTAGTGATAAAGATGGAGTGATGAGAGAGGTTAGAGAAAAAAAAACTTTTGATGTAGGTGCAAATAATACAGTAGTGATTTGGAATTATAAATAGACTGCAGAAACTATGTGATAACATTTCTATGAATCGAGAAAGCAGTTCAGTATTGCCGCGAGTGCACCTTATTCAGTGAACTGTAGTCATTGAATTTCTTTGCAGCATCCCTTCAGCCCGTATAGATGACCACAGGGAAGGCTGTGGATCTCTGAAATGGGAGGATTTATACCAGGATTTAGGATGAGGCGAAAACTATGACAAAATACGGAACAAGCTTATCTGGAAATAACTCGAGAAATAAAGAGAGGGTGGATGCTCTCCTACCGCCGAGGATTTTCCCATTTTCAGATACAGAAGTAGCTACCTTACGAATTTAGAGTACTGAAACTGATAGAAGGCATAACATTGTAAGCGACGGGAGTATAATTTCAGTCCTTTTCGTCCTGTTGAGTTAGCTCATCTTATTCTTTCTTGATTTCATCTAAGATTTGTTTTACAATGATAATCAGCATTGTTTTAGAATTATTGGACTCCTCTTTTGTATTTCATTAAAGAAGCCCTCTTATCTCCGTCATTAATATGCACATCATATTATCCCCAGTCTTCTTATTGGACTAAAGATCCCTGCGATGGCCTTTGATGATGCTGATGGGAGAAATGCTTATTTACCTTTAGGCTTTGGGAACAACTAGCTCTACGAAAAGGAGGAATTGATGATGCTGGAGATAAAACAGGAATGACGTGAATATTGTGGTAGTAGTACCAAGAGAAAAGAAAGGAACATATACTCTCTCCAGACTTGATATTGATCTCCACGTCATTTTCTCTTGAGTGCTAAGAGATAATGTTGATTTATTCACGCTTTTCATACTTCACTGTTTAGAAAGAGTTTCTTAGTATTATTCTCCTAGAATATGCGTTTATGTGTTTAGAATGTGTGGTTATGTTATAAGTATCTGTGTTTTTCCTGCTAACTGTAGTGGCCATTGATAAATTTGATAAATTCGGCTGAATTATGATGTCGCATTTTTCCCTCATAATGCACAGTTCTTCTCTGTCGTGGAAAAGTTTTATGAAATATTTACCTTTAGATATAAATTTACTTGAATGATTTTACGTCGTGGCTGGGGGCATACACCTGTCGACAGCGAGACAAGAAGAAACAAGTGGTAAACCGGAAAAAGTGTTCATATATTGATGACACTCGGTTTTCTTTCCCATTTATCCAAAGGTCTGAGTTCCGTGTCGCCTCATACTTGCCTTCAATAAAACCAGCCATTGTGAAATAATGGCGCTCGGCGGCTCTCTGTCATCGCCAAAACTATAACCCACCAGGACGTCCTCCACTCTCCACACCCTCTCCACCCCGCCTCTCACCTTCATGATAGCTTGGCATTTAGATGAAATTATAGGACGAGGAAATTTGTGAGTTTGTCAGGAGCCATAATACTTTGTGAGTTACTGACAAATGCTCGTGGTGTGATTACTTCTCTCCCAGCTCTCGCCCTCGTCAAAGTTGCTCTTCATGTCGGGGTTTCTTTCTGTTGTATTAAAAGAAAGAAGAAAAGAAAACAAAACGGTTACTTCAGTTTCAATTCCTCCGATAATTCGATGACGGGGCGCATATCCATCTCTCGGTAGTATGCATTTTGTTTTACGAAGGTTCATTTTGTTTCTGGTAGTTTACCAGATCCCCGTGAGAGGTTAATGCTCCAGAAATTCCTTTCGTATTTCCCTTTGATTAAATCTCTTCTAATGATGAATGAATATGCATTAGTTTTGTTAGGACAACTGGTGGGCGTTAGGCCGGAGATAAATCCGAGAGTCATATGGATGATTGCCCATTTGTAACACTTCCTTTACTCTTCCTCTTCGAATATCTCAGTCAGCGCTACTCTCTCTCTCTCTCTCTCTCTCCTCTCTCTCGCTCTCTCCTCCGTCTCTCGTCTCTACTCGTCTCTCTCTCTCATCTCTCTTATTGTCTCTCTCCTCTCCTCTCTTATTGCAGCTAGTAAGGAAGCTTTTGGAAGATTATTGTAGAGGGCACATAACAGTATGGAAATTTATCGGAAAAAGAAACTACCAAGAGAGCCAAGTTCTAACCGCCTTGTGAACCCTTCTGGCGGGACTGGCCACATTTCACTTTGTAAGAAAAATGAACAAATAAAATTTGGTGGAGAAATTCTTATATCCTTACTTGTCGGTTTCGCTGTTCTGAGTAAATTGAATCAGTGCTGTAATTGTCTGTGCAAGTCTGAGTGTTTTCAACTGTAAGTGGTAGACCAAATAAAGGTTCTGTCAACTTTGTAGACGTGCGTCAGTGATGATTATTTTCTGGCGCTCAGATTTTTAATAGATAGTCGGAAAGCAAACCAGATTTTTAAGGGAGCGCTTAAATTTTTCTTTTATCTAAGTACAAAATGTCATCGCTTCATGCCTTAGAAATATTGGTGGGTGGGCTTTTTAACACATTTTCGAAATATGTTATTTAATGTATTTAGAAACAATTAATGGAATAATTCCAATCTCCGTGAGATTGAATATAGAATTTATGCCATCATAGCAGCTATGTATATCGGCTTTTCATTGTGGTCTCCAATACTACTATCATTCTTTGATGCATTTCCTTAGGATGGGTGAACACAGTCATTTGACAGTAGGATGCCTCTCCTGCCATTATAAGGATTTTTACCTCGTAGGGGGGTAGTGCCGTCAGTGGACCTATGCGGTGCACTGTAAGCATTAGTTAAGGTTCTTTACAGCGTGCCTTCGGCCCCTAGTTGCAACCACTTTCGTTTCTTTTCCTGTGCCTCCTTTCATATTACTATCAATTTCCATGTCGTCGCTGACTGACCTCATAGGTCCCAGTGCTTGGCCTTTGGCCTAAATTCTATAAGGTTTTTAGTACTTCCCTGAAAACGTCTGTACAGTTTTCTATCTTTAGTTATTCCTTGGTATGCCCTTGCTCAACAGTGCCCAACAGAGAACAGTAACGAGACAAGTGGTCCAGCCTCAACTATCTTAAACTTGAAGCAGTTTTAAACAGCAATTGAAAACTATCGGAGAGACTCATCTCTTGATGTTCACTAGACGCAGAACTTCTCGTATCGAATCTGGAATCATTATACATATACTTCAATTATCTAATTACAATCATAAAAATAAGTCTGCTCCTAAGGCAGAAACAAATACCTCTTAATTTTCCCCAGGCATTGCATCTGGCGTTAAATCTCTGCTGAATGCTTTTGAAATCGTATATTTCGTTAAAACCATAATGTCGATATTGTAATACGTGATACTCACTATAAACCGATCGTGTTCCGTTATAATATATTTAGTGGTCAAATTGTATTTCATTTTTTTCTTATTTCTCATCCATTTTTGTTTGCTTATATTTATTTATGGTTTGAGTAAACTGTTCCCTCCAATATCTCTCCACTTCCCTGTCGTTCTCTCTCGAAATAAGAAACATTATGAGAAAAATATTGAAAAATATTCTCTAAACTAAACGGAGATAGGTTACTTTGAAATACACTCGCCATCTAATCCACTCTCTCTCTCTCTCTCTCTCTCTCTCTCTCTCTCTCTCTCTCTCTCTCTCTCTCTCTAGTGATTTCTGTTTGGCTTCAGATATAATACAGATGACTGTAGAATTGTTCTCCTTTAGTGGAAGTTTTTCAGTTCAGTACCTAACCCATCAGTGATCTGAAGATTCAAGTGGGGTGGCTCAAAGTAAATCGCTCCCATTTAATCTCTAATTCTCTAATTCAATATAGAATTTTGAAGAGATATCCCATACTTAGATTATGGAACGACTGTAATTAAGTTAATGCCGTTGCAAGTGCTGTCAGTGATTAAATGGAAAGTTTGTTTGCCCTCGAGGAAACGTTTGTCACACGTAGACAAGAAATACTGCAGCGTCATATAAAATGTCTTGTCATAAAGAAGCAAGTACAAAATGCGCCGAAGTTTCTTCGGCACAATCGAGATTCATGTACAGCCTATAATCAAGGCCACCGAAAGTAGATCTATCTTTCGGTGGTCTCTTTATAATGCTGTATGAGCCGCGGCCCAAGAAACACTAACCACGGCCTTAATGTAGCTTTTGTATTAAAAGGAATATAGACGGGATGCAGTGCAAGCTAGGTGTCGTGTATCTTGGAACGTCTCTTTTGTATTGCATCTCTCTCTCTCTCTCTCTCTCTCTCTCTCTCTCTCTCTCTCTCGTCTCTTCAACTCTGAGCTCAGATGCATTAGCCCTCTTTTGTTGCCTCCAGCCTTTTTGCTTTATAAGGAATCAAGGGGGAACCGCAATATATGGGAAAGACAAAAAACAAGGAAAAATATATGAGAAATATAGTAACTCAGAATGTGAACTAATAGCGGTAGAATTTGAATCTGAAAAATTGATGAACATAGTAATATATAGACCTCCTAATACTAAAGAGTTTGACTTAATAATTGAAAAATTGGATGATATATGTAGAAATCACAAGGACTGGACTATTCTCCTATCTGGTGACTTCAACTTTCCTTTCGTAGAATGGAAAGAACGAATAGGAGATTGTGGTTGTACTTATACATATAAAAAAGAGAGTAATAGTAGTGCAGAAGATAAGAGGCAATTTGAAAAGCTATTAGATATGCTACTAGAATACAACATTCAACAAATAAATCACCTGCCAACAAGAAAGGAAAATACTTTAGACCTAGTATTTGTGAACGAGATGAATTATGTTAAAGAAATATAGTTTATAATGCGAGTATTTCAGACCATAATGTCATAGAATTAACAGTTCATTCCAAAGCAAGTGAAAATAGAGATAAGCAAGAAATGAAAAAGTGGGAAGGATATGGAAAATACAACTTCTACAGTAAAAATATAAAATGGTCAGAAATTAATGAAGAATTAAACAAAGATTGGGATAACATTTTCGTAAGTGATGACATAAGGGTAAATACGGAGATATTATATAAAATATTGGAGATAATAGTGGAAAAATATATACCGAAGAAGAAAAGTAAACATCATTCATGCATACCAAGAGACAGAAGGATCTTGTTCCAGAAAATCAGAAAGTGGAAAAAAGGTCTTGCAAAAGAAAAAAATGCATGGAAAGTTATAGAACTAAAAAGTAAGATAGAAAATGCAGAACAAAAGATTATACAATCAAAAGAAAATGAAAAACGGGACTTGGAAGAAAAAACCCTATTAAATATCAAGCAAAACCCCAAACTATTATACTCATATGCGAAGAAGATGAATAAAAGAAGAATAGAAATAGGCCCTCTGAGAATTGAAGGGAGATTAACGAATGAAAAAAAGGAATTTGCAACATACTGGCAGAACGATATAAGAGAGAATTCACCCCTAGAATAGATAATGAAGATAATGATATAGAAGTAAGGGATGAAAATAGTGAATATTTAGCTGACATAGATATTAATGAAGCTGATATTGTGCAGGCTATTAATGAAATTAAAAATGGGGCTGCTGCAGGGCCTGATGGAATTCCTGCTATTTTGTTAAAGAAAGTAGTTCATTCTATCGCAAAGCCACTTGCAATATTATTAAGACAAAGTGTAGATACAGGCAAGATATATGATGAGCACAAATTAGCATATATTACCCCTACTTTCAAAAGTGGATCAAGACTAGAGGCAAGTAATTATAGGCCTGTGAGTCTAACATCACATATTATGAAAGTGTATGAAAGGGTAATGAAGAAAAATATTATGAAACATTTAATAAAAAAACAATTTGTTTAATAAAGGACAACATGGTTTCGTACCCGGAAAAAGTACACAAACCCAACTGTTAGTCCACCGTGAAAACATATTCATAAATATGAAAAGCGGAAATGAAACAGATGTGGTTTATTTAGACTTGCAAAAGCTTTTGATAAAGTAGACCATAATATATTAGCGAAGAAAATTAGAAAACACAATATCGTGGATAAAGTAGGAAGATGGTTAAAAGAATTTTTACACAACAGAAAACAGATAGTTATTGCAAACGACGAGAAATCGGATGAAGCCAAGGTAATATCCGGTGTGCCGCAAGGTACGGTGTTAGCTGCAATACTGTTTGTTATTATGATTGAAGACATAGACAATAATGTTAAGGATTCGGTAGTGAGTAGTTTCGCAGATGACACAAGAATAAGTAGAGAAATTACTTGTGATGAAGATAGGAACGCTCTACAAAGAGACCTTAACAAAGTATATGATTGGGCAGAGGTAAATAGGATGGTATTTAACTCTGATAAATTTGAATCAATAAATTATGGAGACAGAGAAAGAAAGCTATATGCATATAAGGGACCTAATAATGAGACCATCACAAATAAGGAAGCAGTTAAAGACCTTGGTGTGATGATGAATAGGAACATGTTATGCAATGATCAAATAGCAACTCTGTTGGCAAAATGTAAAGCAAAAATGGGAATGTTGTTACGGCACTTCAAAACAAGAAAAGCTGAACACATGATTATGCTTTATAAAACATATGTTCGTAGTCCACTTGAATATTGCAATATGATATGGTACCCACACTATCAAAAGGATATTGCACAAATAGAGAGTATCAAAGGTCCTTTACAGCTAGAATAGAAGAAGTTAAGGACCTAGACTACTGGGAAAGACTACAATTCTTAAAATTATATAGTCTAGAAAGGAGAAGAGAACGCTACATGATAATTCAGGCATGGAAACAGATAGAAGGAATAGCAGAAAATATCATGGAACTAAAAATATCAGAAAGAGCAAGCAGAGGTAGATTAATAGTGCCCAAAACTATACCAGGAAAAATAAGGAAAGCACACAGGACATTAATCCACTACGCACCAGCATCGATAATGCAGCGTCTATTCAATGCGTTGCCAGCTCATCTGAGGAATATATCAGGAGTGAGCGTAGATGTGTTTAAGAATAAGCTCGACAAATATCTAAACTGCATCCCAGACCATCCAAGATTGGAAGATGCAAAATATACCGGAAGATGTACTAGCAACTCTCTGGTAGACATTAGAGGTGCCTCACACTGAGGGACCTGGGGCAACCCGAACAAGATGTAAGGTCTGTAAGGTAAGCATTAATATTCATAACTGAATCCCATTACCATCTGGATTTCTCACTTCTCTTGGGATGTCATTGTTCTCGGACTTTAATCTCGTTCTGTGTAAGAGGAAGAGGAGGTGTTATGTTTAAGAGTTCGTCATCATTTCCATTCTGTCTGCATCATTCAATCATTGTTGTGGTGCTCTGCCTTTATCTCACAGCTTAGGATGCGTTAATGATTAATTATCAGATTTCCCGCGCTCTTTTTCTTTCTGCTTATCGTATATTATTTGTATGTCTATGTACGTCTCTGTGTCCAGTATGCTCGCATTTCCGATTTGATTGATTTTATTTCTGCTCTGTTCCATCTCAAGTAGAAGACATATTTCTGATTGATATAATTTATGCTTCAAATGCAAATTTTCTTTGCAACATTTTGCTTTTGTGTACATTAGATTTTCGTCCATCCCCACTCTCAATTTCATACTGATTATTCAGTGCACCTCTCTCTCTCTCTCTCTCTCTTCTCTCTCTCTCTCTCTCTCTCTCTCTCTCTTCTCTCTCCTTCTCTCTCTCTCTCTCTCTCTCTCTCTCTCTCTCTCTCTCTCTCTCACGTATTTCATTTTAGAATTGATGAAGTGCTCTTTTGTGTTGTTTATAAAGCTGCATATTCTCCGCGTGCGCTTTTGTGACATCAGTCGAGTATTCGTTTCACTTCCCAACACGAGAGAGAGAGAGAGAGAGAGAGAGAGAGAGAGAGAGAGAGACCTAAACACCGCATTCACTTTGTCACGCCTTTATACTTATTGTTGCAGATAAGGCGAAGAATATTTGATATATATATGGTTACCTGTATCCTTCTACCTCTCTTGATTCTTGTTCACTCTTACATTCATCATCGTTCTAGTTGTCGTTCCTCATAACTTCACTGTTTATTGTTCATCTTGTGTCTGGTCTGCGGGAATGGCATTTGCATTTACGGCTAGGTTCAAATATTTTTTTTCGTTGTCAGAAAACTCCTCTACTGTGTCAGTCTTTCAGATATTCAGAGTCTTAGCGTAGCACAAGATATCCTAATTGAGTATTCTACACGGTGTTATTTACTTTTAACGCACATTTTCTATAATTCTCCTGATTATCCAGTTATTTGATGTTTAGGCGTGTGTTTTGTAGATTTGTTTATTAACGTTGATTAATATTTTCCCAGTTGTCAGCTTAATTGTAACATCTTTGTTTTTCTCGCGGTGTTCTAACTTTTCACCGTAGCTCTTCTGTGTTTAGCCCCTTTTCATGGACTTCAAACGCTACTTATTTTTTCATTATGCAGTATTTTTAGCAGCCTTTGTACAGTCGCTTCTTTTGGCGCGCTTTCTTTTGTGTTGTCTTAAAATTTCAGTAAAATCGCATGTTCTTTTCTTTTCCTTATATTAATTGTAATTTCAGTTATACTCTTTCATTATATTTCTTTAATGTTTTCTTCATCTTTATCATTCATCTGTGTTTCTCATACATTTTGTTTATTTAATGGACGTGTTTTACTTATTTTTATTACTGTTTTCATTTTCCTTATATGTTACATACCATTCCAGTGGTTAGAGTCACTGTAATGTTGACTTGTATTATACCTGTCTACAATTTTTTGGTGACTCGTGACTTTGCCATAGATTATAAAACCTTTTTAGATATCCTTGCTAATAGCGTCGATTGAATTTTATGCATTTTCTACAAATGTTCCTAGTTTATTTTAATGTCTCACGCTTTGTATTCTTCGTGGAAATGATTTCTTATTTTTCCTGGAATATTCCTTCCCGTTCGTACCCGTTCGCGGAAAAGTTCTCATTTTCCTAACGGCAGTCCTCCCCACTCCCTAAAATATTTAATTTTTATAGTTTTGACTTTCCTGGTAAGATCATTCGCTGTTTGCTTGGTTGCTTTCATCAAATCACTCGCTCTGTTCAACATTGATTCCAGAGGCTTGTTGCTTGTACTTTTATGCTCAAGATATTCGATATGGAAAAACATGTAAACCTCTCCTCCAAGGACTATGAAGGTTAGGTGACATTTTAGGAGAAGGGTAAAGTAATGCTGCCCATCAAGAAAAGAAGAAGACCCCTGTGAAACAAATGTAGGGATCGTTTTCGTATAATTTTGCAAACACTTGTGCAAGTATGGGAGACACCTTTCGATTAAAGATGTGAGACAGGATATGTAAATTATTAAATGAATTGAATAATGACCTTGGCAAAGGAATATGACGAAATTAGGTTTCTGCTAAAATGGTCTGTCATAAAGGTTGTAATTCAACGGGACAGAATTAAATCATCTCTATATTATTTGGTTGTGATAGCATCACGTTACTCGCCCCTTCCTCCAATTACTGTGACATTTTGACATGTAATTGGAGGTACTCTGTGAGACATCAGTGGACCCCATATGGGTGCGTACGTGCGCGCATTTGTGTGTGTGTCTGTGTGCGTGACCTATATCTGAGGTTGAAATATATTACCAGATGTGTAGGGGATTTTTCTGTAAATATGTAAACATTATTTTATTTTGTATTTGCACATAAGAGTACACATATTTTCCACTTTATTTCTTATAGTAATTTAGTAGTATTTCGGTCACATTTTGGTATTTTCTGATCCAAAAGGAATCTCTCTCTCTCTCTCTCTCTCTCTCTCTCTCTCTAGTGACAGTTTTCTGTTTTCAATTCAGGATGTTACCTCTGGATATCTCACATAAGAAGTACCTATCAGCCCCTAGTTTGGGTAGCAGCGCCTTACTGCGTCCCTGTTATAGCTGTAGATTTGCTTTATTCAGTAACCGTTTGGGTAAAGTTTTTCATGAAAATAATTTGCTAGCCGCATACTAACACAAATTGTTACACACGTTAAGTTATCCACCAGCATAGAAAAACAGCTTCCATCTCTATTATGTTCGTAACCGCAGTGTTTCCTGACATGTACGAAGAGGTAGTTACTATGATATGATGCTCATGTAAGCATCTATTTTCGTTAGACGTAAATAAATGGAATATTTTGAAATATTTTAATAATGTCCATATGTCTGATAGTTTGCATGTGTCCGCTGATGTACTACATCTACATCATCGTGGTTATCTTACCTAATTGAAAAATATAGAGCATTATAATGTGCATTTTTACGATCGTATATTGCACACAAACACACATTCTGCCTCGCAATCAATCATTCTCCCACGAGTAGAATCTTATGACTGACTATACGTCACATTGCTTTCCAAAAGAACAATTAACAAACCTCATCGTCCGAAATCTCAAGATTTATAGCTGTAGTTTAAAGAATTTCCATGCAGAGGTCCTTGTGTGTGTGTGTGTGTGTGTGTGTGTGTGTGTGTGTGTATGCATGTGTCGGGATGTTTTTCTGTTGCAGTCTAACAGCGGTGCGTGTGCGTGTGCGTGAACATGAAAAAAAAAGGAAGAGGCAGTGCGTGTATGCATATACCTGCCGTGACCCTAGGTGCTTTATATTTAGGAGAATGCAGAAATATTTTTACTTGTTATATATAGAAAATAGTGATATATATGCGTGTGATTTTTTATGTATATAAACAACGAAGAATTTGGTTGATATAATGCGTACGTTCAGCAACATATTTTGACAAGGTCTTAAAAATGTAACCGTCCGCTATATGACGGTTTTACCTGCGAATGGTAATAATAATAATGATCACTTGTTCTAAGATGTCCACAATAAAAAAAAAAATGTAAATAGTTTGTGTGTAATTCAAAAACCATTTACAAAGCTTTCGAACCCTTCCCTGGATTCATTGTCAGTACAAAGTGAAGGGAAGGGTTCGAAAACTTTGTAAAGTGTTTTCAAATTATACACGAACTGTTAAATTTTTTTTTTTTTTTGTGGACGCCTTAGAACATTATATATACTCTCGTGATAGAGAGTTTTTCCCAACTAAAATGATCACTTATTAGTATTATCAGTAGTAGTAGTAGTGGCAGTAGTAGTAGTAGTAGTATACTTCTAGTTTGTTTTTGCCAAACCTTGTGCTTGTGTGGAATATTTCCTACTTAAATCTGCGTTGTAACCACTTAGATTTTGTAAAAATTCCTGAGAGTTTACATTACTTAACAGAATATCGTTATTTATATTATGTAAAAAGGAATTTGGCCATTTATCTCAAAGTACAATTGATGGCAAGCCATCACAATTTCTCTTCTGAGCTGGAATTCCGAAGGAATCAAGTGTCCATGTGAAAAATACAGAACATCTTTTGCATGTCATATTTCCACTTTATTTTATTTTCTTTGCCTAACCTAAAGACACAATTTCATTTGGTAATAATCACAGTTTGAAGGTGATCTGCATCTCTGTCAGTTATACATCGGTTTAATTAACTGCAATATCATTGTCGATACTTCTCAAACTATGTCATCTTGGGTGTCGGTTGCTAATGTTCTCTGACATTTGATATCGTCGTATCTCTGCAGAATGACCTTCCTCAGTCTTGAGTTTAAGCCTTGTTTCAGTTCATTACTTTCTTTACTTTTTAGCATTACAGTTTTCATGACTAGTTGGTTAAAACGTGTGTTTATTTGTACTAATCTCTTTGTTATATCTATTTTCAGGTAAGCAGAGTCCTCCTAATGCAGAATCGTACTTATTTACACTTCCATTATGACTGTTCACCCATCGTAAGTATTCGCAATGTCTCATGGTTGGTTCTTATGAAACCCACGAAATTGCTTGTCTCTTGTAAAAAACTGCCTTGACCGATTTTATAAAGATTGTACCTGTTGATTAGTAGAAATGCTTGAGGTCCCATTTATTTGATAATATTATGTATACCTTTCAATACTATTTGTGCACCCTGAATTTTAATGCAGATTTCCTACATAGTAGGTATATTAATGAATAATTATCACATCGTTATTTTTACCACAAATTATGAGGCTCAAGCGCACATTTTTATTTTTTAGAATTCACTCATATGTGTAAGATAAACATGAAGACGAGGGTCTTAATTTCGTGTGCTTGTTCATCCATATTCATGCTTTCATGGGAAGTTTCCATGGTTGGTTTTAATCCGGTTGACGCTTTTATTTCCTTTTCCCAAAACTCGATGCTATCAGAAAGTTTTCTGTTTTAGTGGAATTGCACAACGTCGGATATTATTTTGTTTTCTAGAGATTTTTTTTTTTCGAAATGGTAACGTTTCGTTAATAATAATAATGGTACTAACGGATATGGTTCTCGTGTTTGCTATAATTTGGCTCTCTCTCTCTCTCTCTCTCTCTCTCTCTCTCTCTCTCTCTCTCTCTCTCTCACACACACACACCTGCAGACTCGTGAGCATTAAACTAGAATGAAACATGTCTGTTATTGGAGAGATCAGTCAATAAAAAGCAAACTTTATAAAATACATTTAGCGAGACAGAACATACTGATAAATGTTCGCCTAAGTTTAAGGCATTTCTATCATTAAGTAAGAACACTTGTATCCAAGTGTTCTTACTTAAATGATCCAAGTAGCCTTATAAGAACGATGGAGAGGAAGTTGTAAGATTTAAGTTTCCAAGGAAATTAGGTCACACAGGTTTTCACAAAGGAGATCGGTGAATGGGATTTCCTTTGACCTTGACAAGTGGCGGGAATATTACGTTAGAGAGTTGGAGGGGCTCCCGCGCGAGAAATAAGGTCGTCCTTCAGGCTGTGAATGACAGACCGCTTCACTTCCAGCTGCAAGTTACTTCCCCTGGGGATAAAATCACCTTACGCAAACGCCATTTGAGTTGGCTCCCTCGTAAATGTGATATTTGAGGAATGTTTTATTTGTTCATAATCTGTGTAATCCAAGATTATTCTAAAGCTGCTGGTTGAAACTCAGAGAAAGGAGTGAGATTACCCAATAAAATGTTTATGACTGGGGCATAAGGAAGGATTTGGTCGCCAGCACGGATCCATCTGGAAGTGAAGCGGTCTGTCATTCACAGCCTGAAGGACGACCTTATTTCTCGCGCGGGAGCCCCTCCAACTCTCTAACGTAATATTCCCGCCACTTGTCAGGGTCAAAAGAAATCCCCTTCACCTATCTCCTTTGTGAAAACCTGTGTGACCTAATTTCCTTGGAAACTTAAATCTTACAACTTCCTCTCCGTCGTTCTTATAAGGCTACTTGGATCATTTTATAAACACTAATATCCTCATCGTCAAGTTTATTGGTAAAGTTCGAGGGTGTATTACAACCTAAGAGGCAATAACCCATCTGCGCCCTCAACCTATACCAAGAACATCCTACCAAGTACCAGTAGATAGTCCGGTTGGATCCTTTATTAGGTTTCTTTAATAGATTGTGTTTGCTATAGCTGTGGATGTCATTCCAAGAGTCATATGGAACGTTTTGTCGTTAATGCTAGGTATGGGACGGACACATTCTCTTGTCCGTTTACTTTGAATCACCCGAGTTCCTTTGAGAATCACTGGTTTGTAAATTTCCAAAGTAATTTCCCATCTCTTCGTATATCTTTGAACGCCATCCTGCCCATTCTCTCTCTCTCTCTCTCTCTCTCTCTCTCTCTCTCTCTCTCTATCTCCTCTCTCTCCTCTCTCTCTCGTCTTTCTCGTCTCTCTCTCTCTCCTCTTCTCTCAGAACAGATCTATTGTCTCAGTAACTTGGCGAAAAGAAAGAAACAGTCCTAGTCTGTAATCTGGGATTTTAGGCCTTCTCTGTATTCTTATAAAACAATACCATTATATACCATCATTTTCCGTTCTTCTAAGTGGACAAGGTTAATTGTTGAATTCATATCCAGAACCTATTTGCACGGTTATATGGATTTACACATATATTCTTTGCGCATGTGTGTTTGAGGGCATGTTTAATACAGAGATTTTTTTATATTCCTTCTTTAATAGCATTTTTATTTTTTGATACTTCCTTATTGTTAGATGTGTGTTGTACCAACTGCGTGCGTTTTGCTACTATGCCAGTAAATTTAGTGAATCTATAAATATATCAGTAATGTTGAATATTTTACTAATGCCTCCATTGAGGTTATGCTTTGGTTTACCTGGTTCTCTTTGCTAGCAGGATCACGTGGAAACAGATGAATGAATGTGATTTTTTTTTTTTTTTTTTTTTTTTTGTGGGGGGGGGGGGGGGGGGGGGGGGGGGGGGTGGGGGGGGGGGGGGGGGGGGGGGGGGGGGGGGGGGGAGGGGTGCTCAGAATCAAGTGCAAGTCACACAATAACTGACAGACTAAATTCCATAGTAAGTCATATTTGTTTTCTCGACTTATTTTCACACAGCACACTCAGACTAGGTGAAAGCAAAGTACTGGTTCTTAACTAAAATTGCTTAAGACGATTTTACTTTCTTGCAGTGTTAGAGGTTCTCTATTTGTTGCCTAACTTTTAGATCCTTGTTGTCTACAAGTGATTTAACCTTTCAGATATTGCATGTAAAATGACATTTTTTTCCCCTGTGATCAGAAGGATTGAGTTTTGGGGGAAAATTAGCATAGAATCAATTGGATATCAGAACCGTTGCAGTTACGTACCGACCGTGACTCGACGTGACTGACGCATGTGTTTCGCGCCGCTGCTATAAATATTTATGCTCCTTTTATTGGATGGCAGAGGAATGCCTTGTTGAGAGCCGGTATTCGAGGTAATTACTCACTCAAGCAATGAGAATGGGAACACGCCCCCCCCCCCCTCTCTCTCTCTCTCTCTCTCTCTCTCTCTCTCTCTCTCTCTCTCTCTCTCTCTCACAATATGCTGCAAGTTTTCAAGTTGATAGGTATTCACTTACTTTAGGTAAAAGGAACGGGAAGCACATTCTTACATTTAATTATAAAGCAAATTATGCTTAAGACATTTATTTGGCAAGAGCTTTTGTACCCACTTGCGAAGGCATTTTTGTTAAGCAAATATGTTTTATATCGGCAAATATATCACTTCAGCCATATTTTGGAAAAGATAAAGCATATTAAATTTTGGTCTGCAGTTAACTGGCATCAAGTTTAAAGTAGAGCTCAAAGAGTTTGGTTTAATTGATAATCTAATGGGGAAAGTATCAAGATAACATCTACTTGCTCGTCTTTTTATTTCAGAATTTTGAGCAGAAGGGAGCAGTAAGATTAGTTCATTTAAGCAGAAAAATAATGTTTAGCTAGAAAAGGAAAAAATGCATTTCAAGGGAAGTAAACAAGCAGATAGACAGAAATCAAACTGTAGTTGTGATTAAGGATCTTTCATGAATTCGAGAAAAAGAGGAAGATTTTGCAAGTTACCTGAACACTTTCTCATGAAAATTATAATTTTCTTGTCAAATGACATGCCTTTGTGGATATATTTGTTTTCCTTTCTGTCATAGATTCAATTGTCTTTTTCCTCGTTGAAATAATTGGAGTTAGTGCATTGTTCCTCCTTTGCAATAAATATCTCACTTAGCATTTAGGTAACTCCAAAATGGCATCAATCCTTCAGCTTTTCCTGTTCTTTCCCGTCCGTCACTTGTCTCCTCCCCTCGACCTCATTGGCAGCCTGATATTCAAGGGAATTTAAAAAGGCAGTGGTAGGGTTAAGAAAATGCTTAAATATTTTGATTCAGTTGGACATTCTATACTTTCACCTACCAAATCCTTGTGAGGAGTAAGATTTTTTAATACTTGAATCACTGAATCTGGTTTCCGAGATATGCTTCGCAATTCAAATCAGAGTAGTATACCAAAAAGCTCTCAGTTTGGTGAGACTAAATGGGCTGCTAGGTCCTTGAATCGAATTCGCAAGTATGCATGCGCTGCCTGCTCACCTCTCGGTGGCCTGAAATAAGGCATAATGTGGCTAAGGTATTTTTCCTCCCCAATGTTCCCTCTTTTCTCGGTTAGTTTAACAGAAATTCAAGAGAGACAGAAAGAAACGCTTGTCATCTCCATGATGCAAGCTTTACGTATTGTTTCTGATTTTATTTCTCCTTCTGCTCGTTGTCTTAATCAATATCTTCCATTCACCTCTCCTGTATTTTATACGCTCTCATAGGAAGATATTAGCTTTATCTTTTATCAATAATGCTTTTATTCTGTCTTCTTAATTTTTAGTGTTACATTTATTCTATTGTGTATACCGCTTACGATGCCTAGGATGATTATACTGATCATGTTCAAAACTGGAAAGAATCTTTAAATAGGATTTCAGTGTTCGTTTTAAGGATGGTTCTTCTTTGATGACAGACAGACGGGGAATAAAGTAAATGCTTTTGATACCCTAAAACAGTTTAGTCTAGTACCATTATTATCCACTGACATGGCGCTTGCAACAACTCGTTTTCGACCTCATACACAAGATTATTAGAAAAGGCTCCGTTTTATCCTTCCTCAAACCTGCGGCTAGAGTTTGAAACTGTTGCAAATTAGTTCCAATTAGTCCAACTAATAATGAGAGTTGCGGAGATCAGAGTTTAAAATGCAGAATATGCGGCTCCTCAGGCAGTGAATTTGCCTCGGAACATACGCTGAATTTTTGTCTAAATTAACGGAATTTATTATATACGCAATATTTACAAATAAAATTAAATAATCAAGAATTTTTGGATGCTTTTAACGAACATAAGATAAGTTACAGCATCCCTGCATTTATCTAGAATGAGATACCATAAAGGCCTTGAGGTTAATGTTGTATAATAACATAAGAGTAAACATGGAAATTCCTCGCTCTCTCTCTCTCTCTCTCTCTCTCTCTCTCCCAACGTTGCTCTTGGTCAAGCTTTCTAAACGAAACAAAACCTAAAACACTCAAGCGTCAGTCGGTTGGAATGAGACAGACTGTGACTCCATTTCGAGTATCGGCCGACTGAAGGAACTTCCTTTCCTTGTGCGTCATCAAACAAATGTATACCCAAATATTTTGCTCTTCATATCTAACATTAGTTTCATATTCGTATGGATTTGTTGACAACAGAAAAGAGATCACAAAAATATAACGAATAGGGTCATTTCTGGTGATGCCCGACATAAATTATGTTATTTCATTCTTTGTCTTTGCTGCCATTTATCATTGAATATCTTTTCATTTTTCTGTTTATTTTTAGAGTAAATGTTTTAATGTATTCTATTACCTTGTGTTAGCATTTGGTTGACCCAGATATATTAACAATGGACCTTCAAGGCTTGGACAGCTTTAAACGTATATGTCTCGGAGTTAAAGGGTTTTTCCAATCGCCAACACAACACCGCTCCACCCCACCCAAGCCGTTCACCCACGAAAAAGGTGTAGTGAATTAGTAACGGTACGAATCTGAGGTTCTTCTGAAGAGATTTCAGATATCAGAGAGAAAGGGGAAAAGGACAAGCCACTCTAGGTTTACGAGCTAGTCTGTTACATCAACAGCACCAGGCAACCTCTCTCTCTCTCTCTCTCCCCTCATGAAATTGCAAGATTTTTGCTTGTCTAGCCGCCCTACCATCTAATTAACATTTCATTATTCCTGATTTATATTTGAAAGCCTAATCTATGCAAAAAAAATAATATAAGTATGTGAACATAGTAAATTATTTTTCTTGCTTTTGGTTATTATACTAACATCTGAAAATTTCCGTTGCAGGATGGGTTGCGTTTATTTTTAGAGTCTAGATTATGATTCGTTTATTTTTTTTTATTACCGTGTGAGTGCTTTGGTTTGCTCACTACCAGGTGCTTAGTAGATTAGTAAAAAAATGACATTATTTCTTTCGCTTATTGCAGTAGCCATTTAATGTGTGAGGGCAAATTAATTCATGTACGGGATGATTTTAATGAGAAATGTTTACCAGTTGAGTAAGCATTTCATCCGAGGAACCCTCTGAATATTTTTCCTTGTCATGTCTGTTTTTTTGTTTTTTTTTGGCCTCACTTCGACATGCGAACGAATTTATTTATATAAAAAAATGGGTTCTCTTTGACAATTTCGGCGAATATAACCGTCGTCGTTTCCTTGACATCCCCCTTATTAGCTGATCGTACTTCATGAAGGTTTTATTGCGAACCATGGATGTGGGTTGATGAATTTGTTTAACAGGGTCAAATGTTATCGTCACTATACATCGGACATCTATGGCGCCTGTTTTCAAAATAATTTTTTCTTTGATGCTTTCTTTTCTTTTCGTCGAGGGACCCGAACTAGCAAACCGCAAGTCTTGGGCACGAAGAAAACAAGTAAAACATGCGCTGAAGTTTCATCGACGCAGCCGAATTTTCTGTAAAGCGTATTGACAAGGCCACCGACAATAGATCTATCGTTCGGTGGTCTCTGTATAATGCTTTATGAACCTTGGCCCATGGAACTTTAACCACGGTCCGGTGGTGTCATGCCCCTGTCCTATATAGTCTCCAGACGCACGATTATGGCTAAAATAAAAACTACTGAGGCTAGGGCTGTAATTTGGTATGATTGATGATTGGATTCACTACTAATCTTTACATTATTCAGTTTATTTATCCGGTCCACATTATTCTTGATATTAGCATTAGAGATGGTACCAACCAATGGGCTGAATTTTAAGGTAAGCAGTAGAGATGCATGGAAAACGAATGATCATTTTCCTAAACCCAGCATGGGAACAGTACAACTAATGAGCTTTCCCTCCCGCAAATTCCCGAGATGCATACTGGTATTGCACCAATCCCGGTTTTATTGCCATACCCATAGGTTAGTTTATGTTAGGTTGGGTTTTGTAGGAAATTGTTGTTACGTACCTTGGGTGTGGGAACTATTATGAGATTGCCTTCAAAAAGATTCTATGGTTAGTTTTTATGGTAGGGCGTCCCGCTTTGTCAGGGAACGACTGGTACTCTGTTGCAGTTCAGGAATATGCTTCCAGCCCGCCTCCCTGACGCCTGTCAGGTGTGGATTTGTAATCTCCTATGATCTGTACAGTTATCTTGCTTGGTGGTCACAGAACAACAAACTGGTACTACCATTTTACTTCTGGAAGATGCTCTGTGCTGATTTTCACACTAACAACTTAGTAGTAAAAATGAATAAAGTTTTAATTCATTCTGTAATATTTTCTATATATTGTTCATGTTTCCAAATTATAACGATGGTTTATCTGTCGTCGACTTTATATCAGAAGTTACTTACATCATGTGATTTATTTTCTATCTCTTATCGTAATCATCGTCGACATTGCTTCTCAGGTAAAAGCATACTTAGAATACTCTTTGAAACAAAAAAAATCATATTACTTGTTGAAAATGTCGTAATGAAAAATTTGCTGATAAAACATGAAAAGAATATGCAGGAGGGTTCTGATACAAATGCGTTTTTGTAGTATTCATCCATTTCATTCTCTTAGCTAACTCTGAATTAACCGAGCTATTCACGTTGAGCTGTTACTAATTGCATTAAATATTTATGCCACAAAATATGTCGCAGTTACTTGACTGTAAACATACTTTCCGAGAATTGTTTCGGCAGTTGTAGTTTTGTTGTTCCGTTCAGGGCTAAATCTGCGCTTGCTTTTATGACTTCCTGACGGAAATGTACAGGCAATGTAAAACATCAGGAGAAAATGGAAGAACTAAGAGACTTATCTCTGCTCAGATCAGTGCATATTTTAATTTTCATGCAAACGTAAGTGATCTCTTTCCTTCTTCATGTGATGTTTAAGCAGTAGTGATTATTATTATTATTATTATTATTATTATTATTATTATTATTATTATTATTATTATTATTATTATATTATTTTATAATTTTTTTTTTTTGGTTTTTTTGGCCATCTCGCACGCTGACGGCGAGGAAACTTTTTGTGCCCACTGTTTTTTCCTTTATAATTTTTTTTAATTTTTCTTCGACTTTGTGTGAATAGGTTAATTGGTTTCCGTTTTGATCTTTGGAATTATTTTTTGCCTGCTGCAAGTTTATTGCGAGAAGACTTTGGCCTAATTAAGACTTTTGACTCCACAAACTTTGCCGTTTCGAAATGGCTTTTATCAAGTGTCGTCTCTTCCTTTCCTTTAACACATTAGTCTGCATTTAATTTTTTTTTCTTTTTTGAAGTTTTTATAGTGCATTTTAGTTCTTGTCTTATAGTGTGCCTGTGGAGCTTTTGGATTAGTAAACTATTAAACGATTTCGGTAGATGTTTATTTTAGTGCATTGCTTGGCGCACTTGCATACGTATAGTGTATATTACATCTGTTCTGAGAATCTATGCTCATAAGAAACCCAGAGACAATGGCAGCTGAGATTGAGATAATTAATCTATGAAACTAATGGACATATAAAGAGAATAATATATAAAGCAGGAGAAATGAAATTCTCTAAGGAGGATCTGGCTCGAAATGCAATTTTCTACTATATCTATATATATCTATATATATATATATATATATATATATATATATATATATATATATATATATATCATACATACATACATACATATATAATATTATATTATATTATGTGTGTGTATACTTGGAAATGAACTCTCGGGGTGTCAGCCCAGGGAAATAGCAGTTTTGACACCATTCGGACGCCAAGGTCATAAGAGAAGTTGGAACTTAAGTACTATGTACATAAGGTGTTTCCCA
>NC_087202.1:59758735-59763735 GCF_015104395.2 Macrobrachium nipponense | reverse complement strand
TCTATTCTCCTGGTTGCTGAGTAAGACTTACTTTGGCAGCAACCCGGTATCTGATGCTCGTCTCATAATATGTATATTTTTGTGTCTTCTACATTAATATTAAGTAATCAAAATCCTAGTTGACTTTTAAGAAATTTGGGAGATGATTCTGCATTCGCTGGAATGAAAGCAAAATTTTTATTGGCAGTCGCGATTACAGATTCACTACGGGTATTATGCATTGGGCACCACTTACAGGCTGTAATGCCCAACTGAGTATTGATCTGCTTTTGCTTTTAGATACAATACTGAGTTCTGTTGCTTATACTTCATATCAGTGCCTCGTGACATTTCCGCCCTAAAACCGTATTACCCGTTGATCATATCACATTCCTCTGCTATGGAACCATTTAATAGGCTATGGGTTGTCATTAACCCCACCCCCTTCCATACATATTCATTCCCTTCCCTCTGATAGCGAAACAGTCCTGCGAAACAATTGCCTGGCTTTATAGCTGACCATTCGTCTGGCGTTATCTTCTTATAGAGCCCAAGTGGATTTTACGGCACATTAATCCATTATCAGAACGTTTTTCAAAATTTTCACTTGGAACTTTCCACTTTTCTATGTTGATTTTTATGGAAATAGTGGTTAGTCTGTCACAGTATTGATCTCATTTATCGCCCTTGCAATGAAATCCTTAAAAATGTTTAAATAACTTTGAATAAATCTGATATATTTTAAAAAACGTAATTGGCAATCAAACGACATCCACCTATTACGACGATTTCGTTTACTATTCTTCCAAAATCGTAATCTTAAGCAAACAGTTGCAGACAGAAACAGTTCCCTTTTATGTTTCATCCTCCTCACGCTTGTCTAAAAGCATGCACAATCTTTCTTTGTATTTCTCATGGACCTTTAAATTCACTTTGACTTGATTGTGGTTTATCTTTCCTTTTTGATGTCAGTAGCCTTGTTACTATTGATTCATCCCATTTGCCCTTGAAGACGATTATAGTTGCATCCCACTGTTCATTTATTTGGTTTTTTATACCTTTACGACAACCCCAACTAACTTCATTGATATCTCCGAAGCATGCTACATTATGTTATAACATAAATTCCAGATTTGTCGTCTGCAATTTACTTCTAGTGAGTCTCAATGCCATTTTCATCTGCATATGTGTACTTGTTGCCGAAGCTTTAAAAAAATTACCGTTGAAACAATGCTCATACATATCATCATAGTCAGTTCATACTGTAGTCTCTCACCTTAGAATCAAAATCGTTCAGTTATCCACAGATGTGATTATTAACACTGCCGAGCCACTTATTCAATTGTCGTCTGAGCTATGAGACACAGACTGATTTGAATTAACGCCTGTGCTGTGGGTGTGACCCTATGTTAACATCAAGAGTAACCACCCCAAATGCTTATTCCGCTTATGCTTATGCCTACGATGATGGGCATCGTCGTGTACACACACTTTTACGCTAGGAAATTCGGATTTTTCTTTTGCACTTACTCGAAATTGAAACGAATACTAGTCTTAAAGCCTATGGATAACAGACGAGGAGAGGACGGTTGGTTTATAAATTTTGCTTTGCAACTTTTGGATATTATCTATATTCTGTTTTCTTTTTTCCTCGGACTAAACATCACTTCTCCTCCTCCAAGACTTCAGAAATTGTGAATCCCCGTCCCTAACTCCTCACCCACCCCCAACTCCTGCCCCTCCTACTTCTCTCCCTCTGGATGCGTTAAGCCTTCCTCCTCGTGGTAAGATCCTTATTGTACTCAGTCGACCACTCGAATCATTTCCTTGCTCTTATGAAGTTTCGTGAATTCCATTTTGCTCTTTATTACAGCACTAGGCAAGAATTTTTTTTTCTTTTAGGGATCCGCTGAACTATAACGGTCTCTCTCTCTCTCTCTCTCTCTTCTCTCTCTCTCTCTCTCTCTCTCTGAGTTATACATTCCAACAAACTAATCACTTTTGACTTTTAAATCTGAGCTTTGCACGGCAGCTAGGTTTTTACCGCTCACGTATTGTAAGTACCTATTAAAACCAAGGTCACCGCCAAGCGCTTGTAGGAAATATCTCCATGATGGAGTTGAATTTCCATAGGACAGAAAATTCAAGTTCATCTTGATGCTGAGAAGACCATTCCCAATTCACCCTTTTCTCCCCTTCAGTGATACATCTGTGGTGTGGTCTGTTAGTGTTGTAGATTATAAGGTTTGCAAACTTTATTATCGGTTTATTTGCCAATCATCGAAATAAGATAGTTTTGTTACAATAGATTTTTAGTAACTTCCTTGTGGCGGACGAGTTTAGGGGACGCTTTCAACCAGAAGTTTTAGTATCAATCCGAAGTTTCTTACAACCCAGTCTTGCCTACGGACGATGGTCAGGCTTATAGTGCGTATTTAGCTGAAGCCACTTATTCACCTAGAGCCATTTTTTTAAGTAATATTCTTGGTATATATGACACGGAAGCTATTTCAAGGACATACTCATTTGCAGCATTCGGCATACCAAGCAAGTGATTCGAATGTATACGATTAATGACATTGGAGTGTTTTCGCTGTTGTAGAGAATTATTCTCACAGAATGATTATTTGCATTTTGATGTGTGGCAAATATATAAATATCGCTACGTTTTGTATCAGAAACGTATTGAATTGATTCGTAAATGCAAAAAACATGCACACCCAATTACTGTTGTTGATTGTCGTGCCTTCTGCCATCCACATACGTAGACACGAGAAAATTCTCATCTTGTTCTTTTTCTTAAGCTTCTTCCGTTTCCAGAATTTATTTTCAGTATCCTCATATACTCTCCTAGGACATAATCTCCAGGTTTCCCTCTCTTAACCCTCATCCCCATACATACCCGTATTTACACCACTTATTCGTCTATCACCTTCCTCACCTCGCATTCTCTCGACCCGAGGTCCCTTTACCCCGGCCCCTTTGGAGTCTTCAGTTCAAAAAATGTTCGTTCCTACTAATTCAACTTCCTGATCTACATTATACAGCGGTACCCTATACGACTTTTTCCCTGAGAACTAGTTTTTTATGTATCATGTAAGTTCAGGCAAAAGCACTTAAAAACTGAGTTTTATAAGGCTTCATTAACTTTAAGCAGTTTGCTGTTGTACATTCTTCTTTTAATCAAGGTAGAAAAAAGCTCTCGATGACGATTTAACGGATTCGGATAGGTTCGCCAGTCACATTCATTCAGCGACGCCCTCCTAAGGCCAAAACGGGCAAATGTAGACTGTCAACTCCAGGTACCTGTATTTTAAATGGATAACATTCCTCTTACCTGTACAACCTCGTCTTCAGTTACCCCAGCGTAGGTTTCAAGAATGATTGAATTTTAACATTACCAACAGAAACACTGAAAGATTTAGCTCTCCCCCTGACCTGACTGGCTTTTCAGCCTAAATTTCAAAACCAAACCCAGTCACAAGGGTTGGGTTTGCTGCACTACTTGTTACCGTCCGAATATTGTCGCTTATTCCTGAGTTATAAGAAAAGTAAACGAAACCAGCCGTTCCAGCATGATTCTAGGACATTAGGACCAGGCGATTTAATCGCAACTGAGTTCTCTCGACTCATTGCTTCCGTTAATGAGATAGTTCTATGACTTTGGCTATAAAGATGGAGTAGTAGGCTATTACGTCTTTACTTGGGTTATATATGAAATTACAGAATTTTGTATAAGATGGATGAAATGCTAGAAACGAAATAGAGGAAACGTTCACGAGAGAGAGAGAGAGAGAGAGAGAGAGAGAGAGAGAGAGAGAGAATTCATGAACATTCTTTGCAAAAAGCTTGACAATCGGTAACGGGGTTTTTCATCTTGGCAGAGCTAAACTTAAACAAAAGAAGCGGTCCTTAAAAATTCACAGAAAACCCGATATACTGCATGTCCACAAAAACATTAATTTTTTTTTTAAGACGATTGCCAATACTATCAAGAAGTGGTTATCAAATGTTCATAAATTCACTTCCTTTGAAGATTTCTTATATTTTTCCATAAAGTTTTGTAGTCCTATTTGTTATTAAATTCGAGATGCTATGGTGCTATATCGACTTCCACCAGACATTAAACAAAATAGTCATAATATTCTTAACACAAAAAGAAATCTGCTCGACGCACCGAGTACTCTCAAACGATATTTTACGCATTTTTCAGAGGCTACTTTTTGACATTGTTAGAACTCTGATTATGACCTTATGTCAGACATTGTAAGCTTTCCAACCATATGCATATAGAATTGTTAACCATTTTTCCAGTCGTGAGAAAACACATCTGGCTCTGTACAAATATCTCTCTCTTTTTTCCTTAATGCCAAATGCAACTTTAACAATGGCAAGATTTCTTGACCTGTCCGAATTTTGTCAGTAAATCAGAATACACCTTGATTCTGCCTCTTACTCGCTTCCTCGTTATAAGGTTATCATGAGAGCCTGATCACGAGAATTACAGTGTAAGCTTATATATTAGGTCAGTGAGGTATGGTAGATTTTTTGGGTATGACGCCAGATCGTTTCCTCTGATTAGGATCGAACAGTGGACATGGTTTGTTTGAATTTATGCGCATTTAAAAAAGAAATAGTATTAGTAACTGATAAACGACTCAAATACAGGCAAGCATTCATAAGGAATAAACAAATCGCGCAATAATTGTCACGTATCAAGTACGAATTTTTGTCACGTATCAAGTACAAATTTATGCTCTATAAACTTAAGCCTGTTTACGATGTCCAGATGACAAATTTTATTGGAAGAATACCCGATAGAAAGAGAACAAAAGTAATTTTAATCTTATTTGGATTTCGTTTCATGCGCATATTGTCAGTCCCCTGGATTTATTCTCTGGTGAAATGGAAATACAGCATCGACTTCAAATATTCATATAGCGTAGAACATTAATAATCTGGCGTTGCATGATTTGGTCATAGACTTTTTCACACTGCCAATGCAAAGACTGGTGTGGGTC
>NC_087202.1:59741235-59751235 GCF_015104395.2 Macrobrachium nipponense | reverse complement strand
GGCTCCCAGCAGCTCGCTTGCGTTTTCCTCCTTCCCTTCAATCTGGAAAAGAGGGGGAGAATCTAATTCCCCCTTCGTCTACCTACAATAATTTCGATTATGTGGTCTTTTCTCTTGTCTTCTGTCATTACTGTTGAACTTCTTATGGTACACAAAATTGAGATACATTTTCAAAATGTTAAACATGCTTAAATACATACATTCTTAAATGCATATATACTAAGGCAGAAATGCGTCCTTAAATAAATACGAACTAGAGAGCCAAACGCCGAGCAAACTTTGGGCAAAATCCCTCATTTGAGCTTTCAGCTCAATCCAGCTAAAATGTCGTCTCATTACCATGTACAATATTTGCTTCCATTGCCCCCAACTCAGTCATTTAATTATCTCACAAAAACGGTTTTTTAAATTATGTCAGATGTAATTTTTTTCTTTAGGAGAATAAAATTTTGGATGTATTGTATCAAATGAAAAGTAAAAACTGATGCATTATGACTTTTTCTATATAAGTATGAGCCAAGAGCAAAGTTGTTCCCTGAGCAACCTTCACTTTATTAGTCCTAAAGCATTCTTATATCACGCATGCAGTGCCACATTTCTCAGCTTTCCTTCGATAGACGTATAAATACATTGGCATAATTTACATTTTAAGTCATTTTATTTTGCTTTGATGTATGTGATGTTTAATCGCCAAGTGTGCCATTTACTTCGCGAGGAACTTTTGAAGAGATTTAATGAACATTATCTGCCATCTGCAGGTTCTCGGATTTTCTGGATAAGGGAGCGCTTTTGAAAACTGATCCCAGTTTACTTAAATGACGCTTGGCCTTTGAATATCGCAACTCCTTCAAAGTTTTATCGTTTGCTTTTGCAGACTCTCTCTCTCTCTCTCTCTCTCTCTCTCTCTCTCTCTCTCTCTCTCTCTCTCTCTCTCTCTCTCTGCTCTACTCTAAAGAAAAGTTTATTCTCTAGTTCTGTTATTCGTATTTGGACAAAGTTTGTAGAGGTCCTTTCATACTCTATAATTTAGATGAACTCGTCTGATTTCATATTAATCTTCATCTCAGATCAGTTACAGAATATTAATGCAAGAGGGTTGTTTAGGGTTCATCGGATTGCCCCCTTTTTGTTTGATCAAAGCAGCTCTCTTCATCGCCCGTATCATTAATTTATTCTTCCAGGTCTTGCTATTAGTCATTCTGTTAGTTTCCATTTCTTGAACTGCTTCGTTTGTTTTCGTGGTCGGAGGGAAGGAGGGCAAGAGGGAAGGAGAGTCTTCTGTTCTACGAAGACGAGTTGAAAATAGTGATGTACGTCTGATTTATTTGTTTATGTAACCTAGCGTTGCTAAGAATAATGTAATCGACCTAGACATACCAGTACTAAAGGTCATTATGAATATTGTGGTGGCAAAATGAAGTTTAAATATGTCAAGTTATGAATACATAAATGATTTATCAATGAAGAACACGATCTAATTATTTCAGGGAGTATGACCTATACACCTGTATATTTTTCATCTTTTGTATCATCAAGACTTTCTATCCTCAGTAGATTCTATTCTTTACTGCGCGTTCTGAGCTCTCTCTCTCTCTCTCTCTCTCTCTCTCTCTCTCTCTCTCTCTCTCTCTCTCTCTCTCAAACGAATTTCTGTTTTAATTGATATTTTAACCTTTGTAGTTGAATAATATATCCTCAAGTTTGCGAGTAATACTTCTTCACCCAATAACAGAGGCAGATATTTTATGTTTTTACAATGGCTATTTTTATAGGTATGTATTTTTGTATGAACTTATGTAAGTACGTATATTTTTTCTTAAGTATATGAGTGTCTTATATAAAACATATTTCGACATACGTAAAGTTCTGCCCGCACTGGCTTCAATGACAAGGCAAGAAGGATCACGGACAGACTCATACTGGACCTGCTGAATCCGTTTCAGCTCTGTCTTGCCCGTCGTCTATCTAGCCTTTTCCAGTTCTTTTGAATTGCATATTCTTTTCCCAGTAATCAGTGTGCTTGTGCGTGCGTGTGTGTTAGGTTGTGTGAATAGGTTTCTTGAATAAATTTATTTGAAGGAAGTTCATGACTAACATCAGTTAGAGTTTAGGATAGGGAGAGAGGACAAATGGTGGTGGTTTCATAACTGCACACTTTAAGCTATACAAGGTCGTTTATATTCTATTCAGTTTCTGACTCATAAGAGCCTTGTGTCATATGCATTTCAAAAATGCCACCATGAATAAAACCTTTTCCGGGATTTGCCTCCTTGATGTGCGTGTCAAAGCCCCATTACTCAGTTGCTTTTATTTTCTCTCACTGTCTTGGCCTAACTCGCGTAAGACCTAGGAAATGGAGGAGATAGTATAAGTTTTAAATTGCAAAACTAGTTTATGAAACTTAAGGTTCTATTGGGGGCTTGCGGGCCACCACTTCGCTGCCGGAGAAGTCCTTGAGCTAATTGAATGCCTGTGTTGGGGGGAGTATAAGCAAATATTGTACACGGTAATGAGACGACATTTTAGTTCGATCGAGCTGAAAACTCACATAGGGATTTTGGTCTAAGTTTGCTCGGCGTTTGGCTGTCTAGTTCATATATGCGTATATGCATATATTTAAGTATGTATGTATTTATGCGTGTTTTACATCAATTTACCGTGTTTTCGACTTCTCCAGAATTAGTTGACCTATTTCAACCAATTATTTTACTCAAGTATCATTTGGCTAAGGGGAGATACTTACGAAGTAGTGAAATTAGGGTGGGGTTCATTTGAAAGTCCTGTCTAGGAATTCTGCCTTAGAAATGAAATTACTTTCTTGAAAGCTCCCATATAGTGTGCAGAGTCAAATTTATTCTTACCGTGGCCTGGTGGCAAGATGGGACTGTAGTAGGGGTAAATATTTATTACTGGAGTCCGTTCAAAGCATTTCTCCAGGGGCCAGGATGGTATCACATTGGGCAACAATGTTTTACGCATAAAATATATAGATAAGATTCCAATTGCATACTCTCATTTACAGCAAGGTGTCTCAGGTTTTTACATCCCTTAGTTTCAGTGTTTTAATTTGTGTAAACATGTTATACCCAGCATTGTAAGTTTCTTTTCACGGAGCTTTGTATTCTAGTATTCTTCTTGAAATTCAGATGATATTGGTTTTATGTTAAAATGATTCATTCGTAAATTACACGCTTATTAATCTATATTAAAGGTATAACTTAGTATATTAACGATTCAATTATTGCTTATTCCACTTTTGCTACGTATGAAGGTTTAAAAAATATGTTTTTTCAACTTCAATAAAGTTCTCTTTGTTAATGGATCATTGTGTTGAGGCTTACGAAAGATAGCCAATTTTTTTCCATATTGTTTTGATAATGTGTTAAGATTTTTTCTGTTTATAGCATTGCTCCTTCGCCCTAGGAATACTGTTTGCTGTTAAGATATAACAACAGTGCTGGTTTTCTTTTAATAAATTCTTAAAGAATTGATGCAATTATGTTAGAAGAAACATTAAGTATAAATATTGCGTGAATTGTCTGTCCCTTTAAATGTACTCTTGTACCTAAAACAGTATTTTGTTAATAATGTTCGTTATTTCATGTCATTTGTAGATTGTGATTTGGGAAGACGAAATTTGCATTCATTCAAAAAACGAAATTTGCATTCATTCAAAATACTGCGTTAAACAGTTCAGATACTTGCCTGTACAGACACGTCTGCCATATTATTTCTCTTCTCGAATGGCATAGTCGGTGAAATAGGTAATTTAAGGCAGTGTAAGTACATATTGACACGCTATTCAATTGCTTTTTCTCTTTGGGTTTTTCTTCTCATCCCAGAACACTTCATTATTTTCCAATCCCAGTGGAGAGAGAGAGAGAGAGAGAGAGAGAAGTAAGTGGCGAATCATTAGCAGTCGTGCGACGCAGTACGACATAAATGTATTCACAAGGCTGGTGGGACTCTGGTAGTCTATATATCTTACTTTTCGAAGGTGTTTTTGGCAAATGTGGGCGTTTCATAGGTAGCCTGGTTGGTATTCTCTTTCTCCTCTCTCTCTCTCTCTCTCTCTCTCTCTCTCTCTCTCTCTCTCTCTCTCTCTCTCTCTCTCTCTCTCTTTCTCTCTCTCTCAGTGAATCTGAGAGGTCATTAAGTTTACGCCTATCCGTGTGTGAGGGGCGGGGGCGAGGCGGATGGTGGCTTAGCAAGGTATCTCAAGAGTTCTTCATTTGGAGACCATTATCGAGATACGTTGCCATTAAAACTGTCACAACAACTAGGAGCCAATTTTCCCCAGGAGTTAAACATCTCGGAGAGGTATATAATGAATGAGCCTGGCAAGTTTCGTGCCTATAATGATGCGCTCCTGAGATGCATTGATGACACGTATGAAGATAAAAATTTCGGTTGAAAGAAATCCTTCATATATTTGATTGACGTCAGCGGAGGATGTTGCGGCTCCCGTGAAGAAAGTGACTGTCATGGACCAAATTGAATTTTATAATTCATACTTTTTCGAAATTTACTCATTTGAATATTGAGTTTTACACTTAAAGTTCCGGCGAAAACTCTGTGAAGTGTGCAATGTTACGAAAGTTTATAGTTAGGTAATTGCATCCACAAATAACATGGGGAATTAAAAAAAAACGGTAAATATAGAATTTAATAGTTGCATGACATGGGGCACCCCAAGTCTTAATGCGACAGTGATTTTATTAAGTTTATTTATCACACCATCGCCAGTAATTAAAGCTAGCCATTACTGTTGCTTTATCTTTTAAGATTTTATATCGAATGATTATCTAAGTATCATTTAGAGTTTAAATATACATGCTGCCTCGGTATACTGAATTCATATGCCCAGTAGTATAATTTTTGTAAGAAATAATTCATGTAAGGTTTCAACTTTGACTGTATTAATTAACCAGATTGATTTTATTCCTATCTTTATGGCAAAGATGATAGCACTTTCAAAGTTTCTATTTATGGTCTGAACCTTCCAGTCTTATCTATTATCTCGCAATGGGTTATCAGGAGCTATCCTTTATGATAACGGATTAGCCAGGACATTCGGAATCATGAAACCCATAAAATGAGCGTTGATGGTTGGCAGGCTCTCAAGACGGTTTTAAATCTCTGGTTAAACTAAGTATCAGGTGGTGTTTGAGGAACTCTAATCGTCTTTATAGAGATTAAAGAGTCAAGTTTAATTTAATTACTAAATCTGAGTGTTATTTTACTCGCCTCTCTCTCTCTCTCTCTCTCTCTCTCTCTCTCTCTCTCTCTCTCTCTCTCTCTCTCTCTAACATAATACGTACGACATTGATGATATTTTTTCTAACAGCCTTTTATTCCCCCACTTCCTCTGTATATGGAGGTAATATAGCTTTCCTTTATTATTGATAAATTGCCAGATTAGAGAAGTATTATTATATTATATAGTATTTTTCCCATTGTTCAGCATATATGTATTAATTATAAAGAAGTAGAAGAGAGCTTTCACATTGTGTACGAAAAAGGTAAAGCCCCTTCCACGCTCCGATATTAGACTTATGATAAGAAAGTACGCAATATATGTCCGAACGTATGGAGATATTTGATCATCAGAAACGCGAACCTATTCCACTTAACTCGGATGGCGACTAGGCCTAGGCTAGCATAGATCCTGGACCTGGGATACCCACTGTAAGTAGGCTAATAACATGATAAACCTAAATAATCTCCATTCCTTTGTTATCACATTTTTCTTGATCTGGGGCGTTATCATTACACACACACACACACACACACACTATATATATATATATATATATATATATATATATATATATATATATATATATATATGTATATGATATATATATATATATATATATATATATATATATATATATATATATATATATAAACTTCCGTCATATAATCAAATTGATTCTGCTCCTGTCCGTAAAACTTTGATGCTCTACATTTAATGTGATTAAACATTAAATTCCATCAGGTGAGGTGGGCGGTGGGGGTATAGGATTAGTGGTCGCCATCACGAACTTAGAGCAAGTATCTATCTCATTTATCTGTCTATCTATATATTAATATATATACATATAGATATATGTGTATATATATTTCATATATATGTATATATTCGTGTATGTATACACATATATACGTATATATAGAGGAATAGATATCTGCTGAATCTTCATAATAACGTGTATTAATTTCGCTTTACCTAATAGGATTTTGTCTTGAATCTGATTAAACGCAAAGCTTGAAATCTTTTCAGGAACTGGAGCAGCGTCAGGTTGATTACACGGGAAGTTTTCGGAGTGAGTGAGAGAAGCAAGAGTGATTATGTGAGTATGTGAACAAGTTTCCAAGAAATAGATAGCAGTCTGCGAAAATGAATAAATGAGAGCAAGGAAGACTTGAGGAATGTCTGGTAAAAGGTAAATATTTAATGTTGGATAAATCGTCAAATCCGGCTTTTTTTAAACATACCTCTGATAGCCGTTTTTGCGGTTATGTTCACTCTCTCATAGGGATCCTTTCACTTATAAGAAATAATCATCTTGCTGATTGATTCTATTGTAGTTTTTTTGTACTATTTTAGTTTATTCTTCCTGATTTTACAGTGGTTGTTAATTACAAAATTATATTGATGGTACTGATATTCTTGGAGAACATACCGTTAACTTAAGACGTCTTTTTCTGAATCATTAGTCGTATGCAACTTGCATTCAAAGTAGTGGTGTAGTAAATTAATTTCATCTGCTTCTTAGTCGCGCTCTCCCCCTGATAGTAATTGGAGCGACATTTGTTTATCTACAAGTATTAGACGGACGAATGACGTTGCCCTGTAAAAAAAAAAATCAAAAATGAAAAAACAACGGCGGTGATGATTAGGTGGAATGATTGATATATATTACTGATCCTTATAAGGCTGTGGTAGTTTTGAAAAGCAACGATGCGACCGAGATGTGACGTAGTCTCGAATGAATTACTTCTGCTTTCAGTTGAGCACTACTTGTCACATAAACCATTATGTAAAGAAGAACATTCTCTCTCTCTCTCTCTCTCTCTCTCTCTCTCTCTATATATATATATATATATATATATATATATATATATATATATATATATATATATATATATATATATGTGTGTGTGTGTGTGTGTGTGTGTGTGTGTATGTATATATATATATATATATATATATATATTATATATATATATATATATATATATATATATATATCTATATATATATATATATATATATATATATATATATATATATATATATATATATATATATATTTATTAAATAATCAAACTGCGTCACGGCAAGCAAATTATAAATAATTATTTCGGTGTTATTATACTGTAGTCATTCACGCTGATGCTTATTTGAACAATCAGCAGCCTTGTCACATTTTCACTTTTCGGAATGTAGTCATAAGATGTAGATATTAAAGCCAATGGGAGTGCTTGTGTAATGATGGTTTGCCATTATATCATAGGGATGCGAAAAATAGTTCGTCGTATGTCATAGGAGTACGTGATTATTGGCTGTTCGATGAATTAGAAAATTTAAATTTAATTTTCTGTATTTTAATGTTTATTAACTTATCAGGATGATAATTAGCCTGTTATTCGTTAATCCTACTTGGTTATTTTGTAAGGGTTCAAGAGATAACTACCTAACATTAAATTCATAGAATTTTGAATACCAGAGTAAATGAAGAGGTCGCGTACAAATGATTTTGAAGTATTCTGTGAATTTTCGAGTTGTGTGTTTTGCTCTCTAAGGAATTTTCGTAATTCATATGTTTTACGTGCGAATGCCATGGCAGCTGCAGAAGTACCATAAAAGAATCTGTTAAGAATAACTATTTCTTGGCTTTTCCAAGACTACGTTGGTTCTGTTTGGTCTTTTTATGTTAACAGACCTGGAGTCAATGTTCGCAAGAACTTTTTCAGTTCCAGGTAGATGACAGGAGGATGAATGGATATAATCTCAATAGTTTATGCAAGGCCTGTTTAGAGGGTTATATGTTCAGGAAGTTACAATGGATTGTGATGTAATGCTATTTCATACTCTCCCATCATGTAATATCATCCCTCACAAAGAATGATATAAGAAAATTTTTTTGCACTCACGAAAGAACATCCAGCGTCACAATATTATTTAAATGTAGAATATGCTATGCTTATAGATTACATTTGACATCGGTAAACAAGTTTATGATTTTTTTCCTGTTATAACAGTCGGGGCGGATGAAAGCGCCGTTGATATGGAAGACTTCTCTGAGGTAAACAAAATCGCAGAGTATTTCCTAATTCTTCAATGTCATTCTATGACAAGTATGGTTTCTCTTGAATCACCTCCTGTTCCCTGCTCTCTCAATAACCCTAACCATTGGTTGATGTCCTCATTATCCTCCCCAGCCTCATTGGAAATATGTGAAATCTTTTTTGTAGATCAAGATCGATATGACTTAGCTGAAAATAGACTATTCACAAAATGGTTCTGATCCTCATCCAAAATACCAGTATGATTATTCTCAGATTGTGCAGTATGCTTATTCACCAGGTATTTTGGGTTCTCATTCTTTAAATGAAAGGCATGCTTTTGACAAAAGGGGCCAGACACTCGATGTTCTTCCATTCATAATTTTCGAAGTCCCTCTTCCGTGAATTATTCTTTATTATACACTTCAGTGATTCTTTTTCAAATTCCATTTCACGCAACACCAATCATTAGTGGTCGCCTCTCTATTAATAACGAAGACATTTGCTTACTTTTATTGCTCTGATGACAGTAAGATCAAAGCGACCGTCACGTGCTTGCGTGTTTGCAAGGAAATGAAAGGAAGGTTTAGATATCTAGTCTCCCATATACAAATTTGAGCGGCACACTGCTTTATAGGTATTTCACTTCCTTATTTTACTCTTCCACGGGGTTGCGAGGCATTTTCAGTCATTTACAGTCTATCATTTTAGATATATTAACAATCATTGCCAAGGTAAATTGTACAGAATGAAGTGTTATCAGATCAACAGTTACTCTCTATTTGTGTTTGTCATTCTGTTTTGTTTTCGGAAAACATGGCTCTGAGGTGCCACGAGAACAGTTATAAGGAAGAAGATAAAAATGAAGAGGCACAAGCTAAAAGGAAAGGGTGATATTAGATGTGCATGTAGTATACATGGTGGTGATCGCGCGATTAATATTTAGGAAAATATTTTCCTGTGGATTGGAGTAAATAATTTCAATGCGGATTAAAAAGCTACTAATGATTAAAATAAATTAATCATATGACATATCAGAAACGATTGAAGTTATAAAATCACGGTCATACAGGCCGCAATTTACAAAAAAATTACTGAGACCTTCTCAACTGCAATGGGCCGTGTCTAAACTGTTGCTGACACAGTCTTGGCTTCTTGAATTTTCATTTACTTAGATTGTGGTGTAAAGTTTACTTATTTCACCCATTGTATTTTGTCCTAATTTTCTGCGTTTCAGTGATATTTTTTAGGTCTTTCGTCCACTTTGATTTCGGCAACATACAGAAAAAGTCGGTATTCACTATATATTTCATGTTTTCACAGCATTTGAATTTTTCTGTCATTAATTCTGTTCTTATTTTAGACCTTTTAATTTTCAATTCTCGATAATACGTACATCAACATTTCCACTGGAGCTCTCTCTCTCTCTCTCTCTCTCTCTCTCTCTCTCTCATACATACACAAACACGTACGCACACACCAACCTAAGGATGGAAAAGCAAATTAGTATTGAGCCCTCAGATAGATTGCAGTTTTTCATGTGGGTGCGTGAATTGTGATAAGCAAACTTGACGTTATATATGGGTGCTATTCAAATGGTTTCCATTCAGGAGGATATAATGAGTGAATTGAATTCCACCGCCACCCACCCACCCCCCCCCCCCTCTCTCTCTCTCTCTCTCTCCTCTCTCTCTCTCTCTCTCAT